>NW_027514752.1:0-26216 GCF_048772815.1 Callospermophilus lateralis | reverse complement strand
TTCTTAGAAGCTTGACAACCCCTCTCAATGAAAGTGCTTCTCCACAGTCTGTGCATAGGGCTACTTGAAGAGGAAACAAACCATAGAGACAAAACTGAGAACTCCTATATTTGTCAAGTTTCAAAGAGCTACTACAAACCATGTTGGATTTATAGTTCCAAATTCATCTATCTATATAGGAGAGAACAGAGTGAAACCTAAATATAAAATCTTCTACTGTAGAAAACGCTTCAACCTAGAAGAACACAATTTGGTGAGCCAAGTGGGATTATTGTACTGATCATTACCACCACGTATCATGAAGATTGGGTGAAAAAATATTTGCTGGTATTTCGGAAACTCGTTATTTCTTAGAAGCTTGGTAACCCTCTCAATTAAAGTGCTTTTCCACAGACTGTGCCTAGGGCTCCTTGAAGAGGAAAAAAACCATAGAGACAAAACTGAGAACTCCTTTATTTTGTCAAGTTTCAAAGAGCTACTACAAACCATGTTGGATTTAGATTTACAAATTCATATATCTATATAGGAGGGATGAGAGTGAAACCTAAATATAATAACTGCTACGGAAGACGAATGCTTCAACCTAGAAGAACAAAATTTGGTGAGCTAAGTGACATTTGTGTACTTGTCTTTACCACCCCGTATTATCAAGATTTGTTGAAAAAATATTTGCTGGTATTTCGGAAACTCGTTATTTCTTAGAAGCTTGGCAACCGCTCTCAATTGAACTGCTTTTCCACAGACTGTGCCTTGTGCTACTTGAAGAGGAAACAAACCATAGAGACAAAACTGAGAACTCCTTTATTTTGTCAAGTTTCAAAGAGCTACTACAAACCATGTTGGATTTAGAGTTCCAAAATCATCTATGTATATAGGAGAGAACAAAGTGACACCTAAAAATAAAAACTGCTACTGTAAACGAACGCTTCCACCTAGAAGAACACAATTTTTTGAGCCAAGTGGGATTTTTGTACTGATCATTACCACTAAGTATCATCAAGATTGGGTGAAAAAATATTTGTTGGTATTTCAGAAACTCGTTATTCCTTAGAAGCTTGGCAACCCCTCTCAATGAAAGTGCTTTTCCTCTGTCTGTGCCAAGATTGGGTGAAAAAATATTTGTTGGTATTTCGGAAACTCGTTATTTCTTAGAAGCTTGGCAACCCCTCTCAATGAAAGTGCGTTTCCACAGTCTGTGCCTAGGGCTACTTGAGGAGGAAACAAACCATAGAGACAAAACTGAGAACTCCTTTATTTTGTCAAGTTTCAAAGAGCTACTACAAACGATGTTGGATTTAGAGTTCCAAATTCATGTATCTATATAGGAGAGATGAGAGTGAAACCTAAATATAAAAACTGCTACTGAAGACGAACACTTCAACCTAGAAGAACACAATTTGGTGAGCCAAGTGGAATTTGTGTACTGATCATTACCACCACGTATCATCAAGATTGGGTGAAAAAATATTTGCTGGTATTTCGGAAACTAGTTATTTCTTAGAAGCTTGGCAACCCCTCTCAATGAAAGTTCTTTTCCACAGTCTGTGCCTAGGGCTACTTGAACAGGAAACAAACCATATAGACAAAACTGAGAACTCCTTTATTTTGTCAAGTTTCAAAGAGCTACTACAAACCTAGTTGGATTTAGAGTTCCTAATTCATCTATCTATATAGGAGAGAACAGAGGGAAACCTAAATATAAAAACTGCTACTGTAGACGTACGCTTCAACCTAGAAGACACAATTTGGTGAGCCAAGTGGGAATTGTGTACTGATCATTACCACCACGTATCATCAAGATTGGGTGAAAAAATATTTTCTGGTATTTCGGAAACTCGTTATTTCTTAGAATCTTGGAAACCCCTCTCAATGAAAGTGCTTTTCCATAGTCTGTGCCTAGGGGTACTTGAAGAGGAAACAAATTATAGAGAAAAAACTGAGAACTCCTTTATTTTCTCAAGTTTCAAAGAGCTACTACAAACCATGTTGGATTTCGAATTCCAAATTCATCTATCTATATAGGAGAGAACAGAGGGAAACCTAAATATAAAAACTGCTACTGTAGACGAACGCTTCATCCTAGAAGAACACAATTTGGTGAGCCAAGTGGGATTTGTGTACTGATCATTACCATCAAGTATCATCAAGATGGGGTGAAAAATTATTTGCTGGTATTTCGAAACTCCTAATTTCTTAGACGCTTGGCAACCACTCTCAATGAAAGTGATTTTCCACAGTCTCTGCTTAGGGCTACTTGAAAAGCAAACAAACCATAGAGAAAAATCTGAGAACTCCTATATTTTGTCAAGTTTCAAAGAGCTACTACAAACCAGGTTGGATTTAGAGTTCCAAAATCATCTATCTGTATAGGAGAGAACAGAGTGAAACCTACATATAAAAACTGCTACTGTAGACGAACGCTTCAAACTAGAAGAACACAATATGGTGAGCCAAGTGGGATTTGTATACTGATCATTACCACCAAGTATCACCAAGATTGGATGAAAAAATATTTCCTGGTATTTCGGAAACTCGTTATTTCTTAGAAGCTTGGCAACCCCTATCAAAGAAAGTGATTTTCCACAGTCTGTGCCTAGGGCTACTTCAAGAGGATACAAACCATAGAGACAAACCTGAGAACTACTTTATTTTTCAAGTTTCAAAGAGCTACTACAAACCGTGTTGGATTTAGAGTTCCAAATTCATCTATCTATATAGGAGAGACCACAGTGAAACCTAAAAATAAAAACTGCTGTTGTAAACGAACGCTTCAGCCTAGAAGAACAAAATTTGGTGAGCCAAGTGGGATTTGTGTACTTGTCATTACTACCACGTATCATCAAGATTGTTTGAAAAAATATTTGCTGGTATTTCGGAAACTCTTAATTTCTTGGAAGCTTTCAACCCCTCTCAATGAAAGTGCTTTTCCACAACTGTGCCTAGGGCTTCTTGAAGATAAAACAAACCATAAAGACAAAACTGAGAACTACTTTATTTTGTCAAGTTTCAAAGACCTACTTCAAACCGTTTTGGATTTAGAGTTCCAAATTTATCTATCTATATAGGAGAGAACAGAGTGAAACCTACATATAAAAACTGCTACTGTAGACGAACGCTTCAATCTAGAAGAACACAATTTGGTGAGCCAAGTGGGATTTGTGTACTGATCATTACCACCAAGTATCGTCAAGATTGGGTGAAAAAATATTTGGTGGTATTTCGGAAACTCATTATTTCTTATAACCTTATCAGCCCCTCTCAATGGAAGTGCTTTTCCACAGTCCGTGCCTAGGGCTACTTCAAGAAGAAACAAACCGTAGATACAAACCTGAGAACTACTTTATTTTGTCAAGTTTCAAAGAGTTACTACAAACCATGTTGGATTTAGAGTTCCAAATTCATCTATCTATATAGGAGAGAACAGAGTGAAACCTAAAAATAAAAACTGCTACTGTAAACGAACGCTTTAACCTAGAAGAACAAAATTTAATGAGCCAAGTGGGCTTTGTGTACTTGTCATTACCACCACGTATCAACCAGATTGGGTGAAAAAATATTTGCTGGTATTTCGGAAACTCGTTATTTCTTAGAAGCTTGGCAACCCCTCTCAATGAAAGTGCTTTTCCACAGTCTGTGCCTAGGGCTACTTGAAGAGGAAACAAACCATAGAGACAAAACTGAGAACTTATTTTGTCAAGTTTCAAAGAGCCACTACAAACCATGTTGGATTTAGAGTTCCAAAATCATCTATCTATATAGGAGAGAACAGAGTGAAACCTAAATATAAAAACTGCTACTGTAGACGAATGCTTAAACCTAGAAAAACAAAATTTGGCGAGCCAACTGGGATTTGTGTACTGATAATTACCACCAAGTATCATCAAGATTGGGTGAAAAAATATTTGCTGGTATTTCAGAAAATCGTTATTTCGTAGAAGCTTGGCAACCCCTCTCAATGAAAGTCCTTTTCCACAGTCTGTGCCTAGGGCTAATTTAGAGGAAACAAACCACAGTGACAAAACTGAGAACTCCTTTATTTTGTCAAGTTTCAAAGAGCTACTACAAACCATGTTGGATTTGGAGTTCTAAATTCATCTATTTATATAGGAGAGAACAGAGTGAAACCTAAATATATAAACTGCTACTGTAGACGAACGCTTAAACCTAGAAGAATAAAATTTGGCGAGCCAAGTGGGATTTGAGTACTGATCATTACCACCAAGTATCATCAAGATTGGTGAAAAAATATTTGCTGGTATTTCGGAAAATCGTAATTTCTTGGAAGCTTGGCAACCCCTTTCAATGAAAGTGCTTTTCCACGGTCTGTGCCTACGGCTACTTGAAGAGGAAACAAACCATAGAGACTAAACTGAGAACTCCTTTATTTTGTCAAGTTTCAAAGAGCTACTAGACACCATGTTGGATTTAGAGTTCCAAAATCAACTATCTATATAGGAGAGAACAGAGTGAAACCTAAAAATAAAAACTGCTACTGTAAACGAATGCTTCAACCTAGAAGAACAAAATTTGGCGAGCCAATTGGGCTTTCTGTACTTGTCATTACCACCAAGTATCATCAAGATTGGGTGAAAAAACATTTGCTGGTATATCGGAAACTCGTAATGTCTTGGAAGCTTGGCAACCCCTTTCTATGAAAGTGCTTTTCCACAGTCTGTGCCTAGGGCTACTTGAAGAGGAAACAAACCACAGTGACAAAACTGAGAACTCCTTTATTTTGTCAATTTCAAAGAGCTACTACAAACCATGTTGGATTTGGAGTTCCAAATTCATCTATTTTTATAGGAGAGAACAGAGTGAAACCTAAATATAAAAACTGCTACTGTAGACGAACGCTTAAACCTAGAAGAACAAAATTTGGCGAGCCAACTGGGATTTGAGTTCTGATCATTACCACCAAGTATCTTCAAGATTGGTGAAAAAATATTTGCTGGTATTTCGGAAACTCATTATTTCTTAGAAGTTTGGCAACCCCTCACAATCAAAGTTTTTTTCCACAGTCTGTGCCTAGGGCTACTTTAAGAGCAAACAAACCAAAGAGAAAAAACTGAGAACTACTTTATTTTGTCAAGTTTCAAAGAGCTACTACAAACCGTGTTGGATTATAGTTCCAAATTCATCTATCTATATAGGAGAGAACAAAGTGAAACCTAAAAATAAAAACTGCTATTGTAAACGAACGCTTCAACCTAGAAGAACAAAATATAATGAGCCAAGTGGGCTTTGTGTACTTGTCATTACCACCACGTATCATTAACATTGGGTGAAAAAATATTTGCTGGTTTTTCGGAACCTCGTAATTTCTTGGAAGCTTGGCAACCCCTCTCAAAGAAAGTGCTTTTTCAAGTCTGTGCCAAGGGCTACTTGAAGAGGAAACAAACCATAGAGACTAAACTGAGAAATCCTTTATATTGTCAAGTTTTAAAGAGCTACTACAAACCATTTTGGATTTAGAGTTCCAAATTCATCTATCTATATAGGAGAGAACAAAGTGAAACCTAAAAATAAAAAGTGCTACTGTAAAAGAACGCTTCAACCTAGAAGAACAAAATTTGGTGAGTCAAGTGGAATTTGTGTACCGATCATTAACACCACGTATCATCAAGATTGGGTGAAAAAATATTCGCTGGTATTTCAGAAACTCCTAATTTCTTGGAAGCTTGGCAACCCTTTCAATGAAAGTGCTTTTCCACAGTCTCTGCTTAGGACTACTTGAAGAGGAAACAAACCATAGAGACTAAACTGAGAACTCTTTTATTTTGTCAAGTTTCAAAAAGCTACTACAAACCATGTTGGATTTAGAGTTCCAAATTCATCTATCTATATAGGAGAGAACAAAGTGAAACCTAAATATAAAAACTGCTACTGTAGACGAACACTTAAACCTAGAAGCACAAAATTTGGTGAGGCAAGTGGGTTTTGTGTACTGATCATTACCACCAAGATTCATCAAGATTGGGTGAAAAAATATTTGCTGGTATTTTGGAAACTCGTTATTCCTTAGAAGCTTGGCAACCACTCTTAATGAATGTGATTTTCCAGAGTCTCTGCTTAGGGCTACTTGAAGAGGAAACAAACCATAGAGACAAAACTGAGAACTACTTTTTTTTTGTCAAGTTTCAAAGAGCTACTACAATCCATGTTGGATTTAGAGTTCCAAATTCATCTATCTATATAGGAGAGAACAGAGTGAAACCTACATATAAAAACTGCTATTGTAGACGAACGCTTCAATCTAGAAGAACACAATTTGGTGAGCCAAGTGGGATTTGTGTACTGATAATTACCACCAAGTATCCTCACGATAGGGTGAAAAAATATTTGCTGGTATTTCGGAAACTTGTTATTTCTTAGAAGTGTGGCAACCCCTCTCAATGAAAGTGCTTTTCCACAGTCTGTGCCTAGGGCTACGTGAAGAGGAAACAAAAAATCGTAACAAAACTGAGAACTCCTTTATTTTGTCACGTTTCAAAGAGCTACTACAAACCATGTTGGATTTAGTGTTCCAAATTCATCTATCTATATAGGAAAGAACAGAGTGAAACCTAAATATAAAAACTGCTACTGTAGACGAACGCTTAAACCTAGAAGAAGAAAATTTGGTGAGACAAGTGGGATTTGTGTACTGATCATTACCACCATGTAACATCAAGATTGGGTGAAAAAATATTTGCTGGTATTTCGGAAACTCGTTATTTCTTAGAAGCTTGGCAACCCCTCTCAATGAAATTGGTTTTCCACAGTCTGTGCCTAAGGCTACTTGAAGAATAAACAAACCATAGAGACAAAACTGAGAACTCCTATATTATGTCAAGTTTCAAAGAGATACTACAAACCATGTTTGATTTAGAGTTCCAAAATCATCTATCTATATAGGAGAGAACAAAGTGAAACCTAAAAATAAAAACTGCTACTGTAAATGAACGCTTCAACCTAGAAGAACACAATTTGGTGAGCCAAGTGGAATTTGTGTACTGATCATTACCACCAAGTATCATCAAGATTGGGTGAAAAAATATTTGCTGGTATTTCAGAAACTCGTAATTTCTTGGAAGCTTGGCCACCCCTCTCAAGGAAAGTGCTTTTCCACAATCTGTGCCTAGGGCTACTTGAAGAGGAAACAAACCATAGAGACCAAACTGAGAACTCCTTTATTTTGTCAAGTTTCAAAACGCTACTACAAACCATGTTGGATTTATTTCCAAATTCATCTATCTATATAGGAGAGAACAGAGTGAATCCTAAAAATTAAAACTGCTACTGTAAACGAACGCTTCAACCTAGAAGAACAAAATTTGGTGAGCCAAGTTGCCTTTGTGTACTTGTCATTACCACCCCGTATCATCAAGATTGGGTGAAAAAATATTTGCTTGTATTTCGGAAACTCGTAATTTATTGGAAGCTTGGCAACCAATTTCAATGAAAGTGCTTTTCCACAGTCTCTGCATAGGGCTACTTGAAGAGGAAACAAACCATAGAGCAAAACTGAAAACTACTTTTTTTTGTCAGGTTTCAACGAGCTACTACAAACCATGTTGGATTTAGAGTTCCAAAATCATCTATCTATATAGGAGAGAAAAGAGTGGAACCTAAATATAAAAACTGCTACTGTAGACGAACGCTTAAACCTAGAAGAAGGAAATTTGGTGAGACAAGTGGGATTTGTGTACTGATCATTACCACCATGTAACATAGAGATTGGGTGAAAAAATATTTGCTGGTATTTCGGAAACTCGTTATTTCTTGGAAGCTTGGCAACACCTCTCAATAAAAGTGCTTTTCCACAGTCTGTGCCTAGGGCTACATGAAGAGGAAACAAACCATAGAGACTAAACTGAGAACTCCTTTATTTTGTCAAGTTTCAAAGAGCTACTACAAACCATGTTGGATTTAGAGTTCCAAAATCATCTATCTATATAGGAGAGAAAAGAGTGGAACCTAAATATAAAAACTGCTACTGTAGACGAACGCTTAAACCTAGAAGAACAAAATTTGGCGAGCCAACCGGGATTTGTGTACTGATCATTACCACCAAGTATCATCAAGATTGGGTGAAAAAATATTTGCTGGTATTTCGGAAAATCGTTATTTCGTAGAAGCTTGGCAACCCCTCTCAATGAAAGTCCTTTTCCACAGTCTGTGCCTAGGGCTACTTGAAGAGGAAACAAACCACAGTGACAAAACTGAAAACTCCTTTATTTTGTCAAGTTTCAAAGAGCTACTACAAACCATGTTCTATTTGGAGTTCCAAATTCATCTATTTATATAGGAGAGAACAAAGTGAAACCTAAATATAAAAACTGCTACTGTAGACGAACGCTTAAACCTAGAAGAACAAAATTTGGCGAGCCAAGTGGGATTTGAGTACTGATCATTACCACCAAGTATCATCAAGATTGGTGAAAAAAAATTTGCTGGTATTTCGGAAATTCATTATTTCTTAGAAGTTTGGCAACCCCTCTCAATGAAAGTTTTTTTCCATAGTCTGTGCCTAGGGCTACTTTAAGCGCAAACAAACCAAAGAGAAAAAACAGAGAACCCCTATATTTTGTCAAGTTTCAAAGAGCTACTACAAACCATGTTGGATTTAGAGTTCCAAAATCATCTATCTATATAGGAGAGAACAGAGTGAAACCTACATATAAAAACTGCTACTGTAGACGAACGCTTCAAACTAGAAGTACACAATTTGGTGAGCCAAGTGGGATTTGTGTACTGATCATTACCACCAAGTATCATCAAAATGGGGTGAAAAAATATTTGCTGGTATTTCAGAAACTCGTTATTTCTTAGAAGCTTGGCAACCCCTCTCAATGAAAGTGATTTTCCACAGTCTGTGCCTAGGGCTACTTCAAGAGGAAACAAACCATAGAGACACACCTAAGAACTACTTTATTTTGTCAAGTTTCAAAGAGCTACTACAAACCGTGTTGGATTATAGTTCCAAATTCATCTATCTATATAGGAGAGAACAAAGTGAAACCTAAAAATAAAAACTGCTATTTTAAACGAACGCTTCAACCTAGAAGAACAAAATATAATGAGCCAAGTGGGCTTTGTGTACTTGTCATTACCACCACGTATCATCAACATTGGGTGAAAAAATATTTGCTGGTTTTTCGGAAACTCGTAATTTCTTGGAAGCTTGGCAACCCCTCTCAAAGAAAGTGCTTTTCCACAGTCTGTGCCTAGGGCTACTTGAAGAGGAAACAAACCATGGAGACTAAACTGAGAAATCCTTTATTTTTTCAAGTTTTAAAGAGCTACTACAAACCATTTTGAATTTAGAGTTCCAAATTCATCTATCTATATAGGAGAGAACAAAGTGAAACCTAAAAATAAAAAGTGCTACTGTAAAAGAACGCTTCAACCTAGAAGAACAAAATTTGGTGAGTCAAGTGGGATTTGTGTACTGATCATTACCACCACGTATCATCAAGGTTGGGTGAAAAAATATTCGCTGGTATTTCAGAAACTCCTAATTTCTTGGAAGCTTGGCAACCCCTTTCAATGAAAGTGCTTTTCCACAGTCTCTGCTTAGGACTACTTGAAGAGGAAAAAAACCATAGAGACTAAACTGAGAACACTTTTATTTTGTCAAGTTTTAAAGAGCTACTACAAACCATCTTGGATTTAGAGTTCCAAATTCATCTATCTATATAGGAGAGAACAGAGTGAAACCTAAATATAAAAACTGCTAATGTAGACGAACACTTAAACCTAGAAGCAAAAAATTTGGTGAGGCAAGTGGGTTTCGTGTACTGATCATTACCCCCAAGAATCATCAAGATTGGGTGAAAAAATATTTGCTGGTATTTTGGACACTCGTTATTCCTTAGAAGCTTGGCAACCACTCTCAATGAAAGTGATTTTCCACAGTCTCTGCTTAGGGCTACTTGAAGAGGAAACAAACCATAGAGACAAAACTGAGAACTACTTTTTTTTGTCAAGTTTCAAAGTGCTACTACAATCCATGTTGGATTTAGAGTTCCAAATTCATCTATCTATATAGGAGAGAACAGAGTGAAACCTACATATAAAAACTGCTACTGTAGACGAACGCTTCAAACTAGAAGAACACAATTTGGTGAGCCAAGTGGGATTTGTGTACTGATCATTACCACCAAGTATCATCAAAATTGGGTGAAAAAATATTTGCTGGTATTTCGGAAACTCGTTATTTCTTAGATGTTTGGCAACCCCTCTCAATGAAAGTTATTTTCCACAGTCTGTGCCTAGGGCTACTTCAAGAGGAAACAAACCATAGAGACAAACCTAAGAACTACTTTATTTTGTCAAGTTTCAAAGAGCTACTACATACCGTGTTGGATTATAGTTCCAAATTCATCTATCTATATAGGAGAGAACAAAGTGAAACCTAAAAATAAAAACTGCTATTGTAAACGAACGCTTCAACCTAGAAGAACAAAATACAATGAGCCAAGTGGGCTTTGTGTACTTGTCATTACCACCACGTATCATCAACATTGGGTTAAAAAATATTTGCTGGTTTTTCGGAAACTCGTAATTTCTTGGAAGCTTGGCAACCCCTCTCAAAGAAAGTGCTTTTCCACAGTCTGTGCCTAGGGCTACTTGAAGAGGAAACAAACCATGGAGACTAAACTGAGAAATCCTTTATTTTTTCAAGTTTTAAAGAGCTACTACAAACCATTTTGAATTTAGAGTTCCAAATTCATCTATCTATATAGGAGAGAACAAAGTGAAACCTAAAAATAAAAAGTGCTACTGTAAAAGAACGCTTCAACCTAGAAGAACAAAATTTGGTGAGTCAAGTGGGATTTGTGTACCGATCATTACCACCACGTATCATCAAGATTGGGTGAAAAAATATTCGCTGGTATTTCAGAAACTCCTAATTTCTTGGAAGCTTGGCAACCCCTTTCAATGAAAGTGCTTTTACACAGTCTCTGCTTAGGACTACTTGAAGAGGAAACAAACCATAGAGACTAAACTGAGAACTCTTTTATTTTGTCAAGTTTTAAAGAGCTACTACAAACCATGTTGGATTTAGAGTTCCAAATTCATCTATCTATATAGGAGAGAACAGAGTGAAACCTAAATAAAGAAACTGCTACTGTAGACGAACGCTTAAACCTAGAAGCAAAAAATTTGGTGAGGCAAGTGGGTTTTGTGTACTGATCATTACCACCAAGAATCATCAAGATTGGGTGAAAAAATATTTGCTGGTATTTTGGAAACTCGTTATTCCTTAGAAGCTTGGCAACCACTCTCAATGAAAGTGATTTTCCACAGTCTCTGCTTATGGCTACTTGAAAAGGAAACAAACCATAGAGACAAAACTGAGAACTACTTTTTTTTGTCAAGTTCAAAAGAGCTACTACAATCCATGTTGGATTTAGAGTTCCAAATTCATCTATCTATATAGGAGAGAACAGAGTGAAACCTACATATAAAAACTGCTATTGTAGACGAACGCTGCAATCTAGAAGAACACAATTTGGTGAGCCAAGTGGGATTTGTGTACTGATAATTACCACCAAGTATCCTCACGATAGGGTGAAAAAATATTTGCTGGTATTTCGGAAACTTGTTATTTCTTAGAAGCGTGGCAACCCCTCTCAATGGAAGTGCTTTTCCACAGTCTGGGCATAGGGCTACTTGAAGAGGAAACAAACCATAGTGACAAAACTGAGAACTCCTTTATTTTGTCACGTTTCAAAGAGCTACTACAAACCATGTTGGATTTAGAGTTCCAAATTCATCTATCTATATAGGAGAGAACAGAGTGAAACCTAAATATAAAAACTGCTACTGTAGACGAACGCTTAAACCTAGAAGAAGAAAATTTGGTGAGACAAGTGGGATTTGTGTACTGATCATTACCACCATGTAACATCAAGATTGGGTGAAAAAATATTTGCTGGTATTTCGGAAACTCGTTATTTCTTAGAAGCTTGGCAACCCCTCTCAATGAAATTGGTTTTCCACAGTCTGTGCCTAAGGCTACTTGAAGAAGAAACAAACCATAGAGACAAAACTGTGAACTCCTATATTATGTCAAGTTTCAAAGAGATACTACAAACCATGTTGGATTTAGAGTTCCAAAATCATCTATCTATATAGGAGAGAACAAAGTGAAACCTAAAAATAAGAACTGCTACTGTAAATGAACGCTTCAACCTAGAAGAACACAATTTGGTGAGCCAAGTGGGATTTGTGTACTGATCATTACCACCAAGTATCATCAAGATTGAGTTAAAAAATATTTGCTGGATTTTGAAAACTCGTTATTTCTTAGAACCTTGGCAACCCCTCTCAATGAAAGTGTTTTCCACAGTCTGTGCCTAGGGCTACTTGAAGAGGAAACAAACCATAGAGACAAAACTGAAACTCCTTTATTTGGTCAAGTTTCAAAGAGCTACTAGAACCATGTTGGATTTAGAGTTCCAAAATCAACTATTTTTATAGAAGAGAAAAGAGTGAAACCTAAAAATAAAAACTGCTACTGTAAACGAATGCTTCAACCTAGAAGAACAAAATTTGGCCAGCCAAGTGGGCTTTGTGTACTTGTCATTACCACCACGTATCATCAAGTTTGGGTGAAAAAATATTTGCTGGTATATCGGAAACTCGTAATTTCTTGGAAGCTTGGCACCCCTTTCAATGAAAGTGCTTTTCCACAGTCTCTGCTTAGGGCAACTTGAAGAGGAAACAAACCATAGAGACAAAACTGAGAACTACTTTTTTTGTCAAGTTTCAAAGAGGTACTACAAACCATGTTGGATTTATTTCCAAATTCATCTATCTATATAGGAGAGAACAGAGTGAAACCTAAAAATTAAAACTGCTACTGTAAACGAACGCTTCAACCTAGAAGAACAAAATTTGGTGAGTCAAGTGGGCTTTGTGTACTTGTCATTACCACCCCGTATCATCAAGATTGGGTGAAAAAATATTTGCTGGTATTTCGGAAACTCGTAATTTATTGGAAGCTTGGCAACCACTTTCAATGAAAAGTGCTTTTCCACAGTCTCTGCTTAGGGCTACTTGAAGAGGAAACAAACCATAGAGCAAAACTGAAAACTACTTTTTTATTCAAGTTTCAAAGAGCTACTACGAACCATGTTGTATTTAGATTTCCAGAATCATCTATCAATATAGGAGAGAACAGAGTGAACCTACATATAAAACTGCTACTGTAGACGAACGCTTCAATCTAGAAGAACACAATTTGGTGAGCCAAGTGGGATTTGTGTACTGACCATTACCACCACGTATCATCAAGATTGCGTGAAAAAATATTTGCTGGTATTTCGGAAACTCGTTCTTTCTTAGAAGCTTGGCAACCCCTCTCAATGAAAGTGCTTTTCCACAGTCTGTGCCTAGGGCTACTTGAAGAGGAAACAAACCATAGAGACAAATCTGAGAACTCCTTTATTTTGTCAAGTTTCAAAGAGCTATTACAATCCATGTTGGATTTAGAGTTCCAAATTCATCTATCTATATAGGAGAGAACAGAGTGAAACCTAAATATAAATACTGCTACTGTAGACGAAGGCTTAAACCTAGAAGAACAAATTTGGCGAGCCAAGTGGGATTTGTGTACTGATCATTACCACCAAATATAATCAAGATTGGGTGAAAGAATATTTGCTGGTACTTCAGAAACTCGTTATTTCTTAGAAGCTGGCAACCCCTCTCAATGGAAGTGCTTTTCCACAGTCTGGGCATAGGGCTACTTGAGAAAAAACAAACCATCGATACAAAACTGAGAACAACTTTACTTTGTTAAGTTTCAAAGAGCTACTACAAACCATGTTGATTTAGAGTTCCAAAATCATCTATCTATGTAGGAGAGAAGAGAGTGAAAGCTAAATATAAAAACTGCTTCTGTAGACGAACGCTTAAACCTAGAAGAACAAAATTTGGCGAGCCAAGTGGGATTTGTGTACTGATCATTACCACCAAGTATCATCAAGATTGGGTGAAAAAATAGTTGCTGGTATTTCGGAAACTAGTTATTTCTTAGAAGCTTGGCAACCCCTCTCAATGAAAGTGCTTTTCCACAGTCTGTGCCTAGGGCTACTTGAAGAGGAAACAAACCATAGAGACAAAACTGGGAACTACTTTATTTTGTCAAGTTTCAAAGAGCTACTACAAACCAAGTTGGATTTAGAGTTCCAAAGTCATCTATCTATATAGGAGAGAACAGAGTGAAACCTAAATATAAATACTGCTACTGTAGACGAAGGCTTAAACCTAGAAGAACAAAATTTGGCGAGCCAAGTGGGATTTGAGTACTGATCATTACCACCAAGTATAATCAAGATTGGGTGAAAGAATATTTGCTGGTACTTCGGAAACTCGTTATTTCTTAGAAGCTTGGCAACCCCTCTAAATGGAAGTGCTTTTCCACAGTCTGGGCATAGGGCTACTTGAGAAAAAACAAACCATCGATACAAAACTGAGAACAACTTTACTTTATTAAGTTTCAAAGAGCTACTACAAACCATGTTGGATTTAGAGTTCCAAATTCATCTATCTATATAGGAGAGAACAGAGTGAAACCTAAAAATAAAAACTGCTACTGTAAACGAACGCTTCAACCTAGAAGAACAAAATATGGTGAGCCAAGTGGGCTTTGTGTACTTGTCATTACCACAACGTATCATCAAGTTTGGGGAAAAAATATTTGCTGGTATTTCGGAAACTCTTTATTCCTTAGAAGCTTGGCAACTTCTCTCAATGAAAGTGCTTTTCCACAGGCTGTGCCTAGGGCTACTTGAAGAGGAAACAAACCATAGAGACAAAACTGAGAACTTCTTTATTTTGTCAAGTTTCAAAGAGCTACTACAAACCAAGTTGGATTTAGAGTTCCAAATTCATCTATCTATATAGGAGAGAACAGAGTGAAACCTACATATAAAAACTGCCACTGTAGAAGAACACTTCAATCTAGAAGAACACAATTTGGTGAGCCAAGTGGGATTGGTGTACTGATCATTACCACCAAGTATCATCAAGAATGGGTGAAAAAATATTTGCTGCTATTTTGGAAACTCGCTATTTCTTAGAAGCTTGGCAACCCCTCTCAATGAAAGTGCTTTTCCACAGTCTGTGCCGAGGGCTACTTGAAGAGGAAACAACCATAGAGAAAAAACTGAAAACTCCTTTATTTTGTCAAGTTTCAAAGAGCTACGAAAAACCGTGTTGGATTTAGAGTTCCAAATCCATCTATCTATATAGGAGAGAACAAAGTGATACCTAAAAATAAAAACTGCTATTTTAAACGAACGCTTCAACCTAGAAGAACAAAATATAATGAGCCAAGTGGGCTTTGTGTACTTGTCATTACCACCACGTATCATCAACATTGGGTGAAAAAATATTTGCTGGTTTTTCGGAAACTCGTAATTTCTTGGAAGCTTGGCAACCCCTCTCAAAGAAAGTGCTTTTCCACAGTCTGTGCCTAGGGCTACTTGAAGAGGAAACAAACCATGGAGACTAAACTGAGAAATCCTTTATTTTGTCAAGTTTTAAAGAGCTACTACAAACCATTTTGAATTTAGAGTTCCAATTCATCTATCTATATAGGAGAGAACAAAGTGAAACCTAAAATAAAAAGTGCTACTGTAAAAGAACGCTTCAACCTAGAAGAACAAAATTTGGTGAGTCAAGTGGGATTTGTGTACTGATCATTACCACCACGTATCATCAAGGTTGGGTGAAAAAATATTCGCTGGTATTTCAGAAACTCCTAATTTCTTGGAAGCTTGGCAACCCCTTTCAATGAAAGTGCTTTTCCACAGTCTCTGCTTAGGACTACTTGAAGAGGAAACAAACCATAGAGACTAAACTGGAACACTTTTATTTTGTCAAGTTTTAAAGAGCTACTACAAACCATGTTGGATTTAGAGTTCCAAATTCATCTATCTATATAGGAGAGAACAGAGTGAAACCTAAATATAAAAACTGCTAATGTAGACGAACGCTTAAACCTAGAAGCAAAAAATTTGGTGAGGCAAGTGGGTTTCGTGTACTGATCATTACCCCCAAGAATCATCAAGATTGGGTGAAAAAATATTTGCTGGTATTTTGGACACTCGTTATTCCTTAGAAGCTTGGCCACCACTCTCAATGAAAGTGATTTTCCACAGTCTCTGCTTAGGGCTACTTGAAGAGGAAACAAACCATAGAGACAAAACTGAGAACTACTTTTTTTTGTCAAGTTTCAAAGAGCTACTACAATCCATGTTGGATTTAGAGTTCCAAATTCATCTATCTATATAGGAGAGAACAGAGTGAAACCTACATATAAAAACTGCTACTGTAGACGAACGCTTCAAACTAGAAGAACACAATTTGGTGAGCCAAGTGGGATTTGTGTACTGATCATTACCACCAAGTATCATCAAAATTGGGTGAAAAAATATTTGCTGGTATTTCAGAAACTCGTTATTTCTTAGATGTTTGGCAACCCCTCTCAATGAAAGTGATTTTCCACAGTCTGTGCCTAGGGCTACTTCAAGAGGAAACAAACCATAGAGACAAACCTAAGAACTACTTTATTTTGGTCAAGTTTCAAAGAGCTACTACAAACCGTGTTGGATTATAGTTCCAAATTCATCTATCTATATAGGAGAGAACAAAGTGAAACCTAAAATAAAAACTGCTATTGTAAACGAACGCTTCAACCTAGAAGAACAAAATACAATGAGCAAGTGGGCTTTGTGTACTTGTCATTACCACCACGTATCATCAACATTGGGTTAAAAATATTTGCTGGTTTTTCGGAAACTCGTAATTTCTTGGAAGCTTGGCAACCCCTCTCAAAGAAAGTGCTTTTCCACAGTCTGTGCCTAGGGCTACTTGAAGAGGAAACAAACCATGGAGACTAAACTGAGAAATCCTTTATTTTTTCAAGTTTTAAAGAGCTACTACAAACCATTTTGAATTTAGAGTTCCAAATTCATCTATCTATATAGGAGAGAACAAAGTGAAACCTAAAAATAAAAAGTGCTACTGTAAAAGAACGCTTCAACCTAGAAGAACAAAATTTGGTGAGTCAAGTGGGATTTGTGTACCGATCATTACCACCACGTATCATCAAGATTGGGTGAAAAAATATTCGCTGGTATTTCAGAAACTCCTAATATCTTGGAAGCTTGGCAACCCCTTTCAATGAAAGTGCTTTTCCACAGTCTCTGCTTAGGACTACTTGAAGAGGAAACAAACCATAGAGACTAAACTGAGAACTCTTTTATTTTGTCAAGTTTTAAAGAGCTACTACAAACCATGTTGGATTTAGAGTTCCAAATTCATCTATCTATATAGGAGAGAACAGAGTGAAACCTAAATATAAAAACTGCTACTGTAGACGAACGCTTAAACCTAGAAGCAAAAAATTTGGTGAGGCAAGTGGGTTTTGTGTACTGATCATTACCACCACGAATCATCAAGATTGGGTGAAAAAATATTTGCTGGTATTTTGGAAACTCGTTATTCCTTAGAAGCTTGGCAACCACTCTCAATGAAAGTGATTTTCCACCGTCTCTGTTTATGGCTACTTGAAGAGGAAACAAACCATAGAGACAAAACTGAGAACTACTTTTTTTTGTCAAGTTAAAAAGAGCTACTACAATCCATGTTGGATTTAGAGTTCCAAATTCATCTATCTATATAGGAGAGAACAGAGTGAAACCTACATATAAAAACTGCTATTGTAGACGAACGCTTCAATCTAGAAGAACACAATTTGGTGAGCCAAGTGGGATTTGTGTACTGATAATTACCACCAAGTATCCTCACGATAGGGTGAAAAAATATTTGCTGGTATTTCGGAAACTTGTTATTTCTTAGAAGCGTGGCAACCCCTCTCAATGAAAGTGCTTTTCCACAGTCTGTGCCTAGGGCTACTTGAAGAGGAAACAAACCATAGTGACAAAACTGAGAACTCCTTTATTTTGTCACGTTTCAAAGAGCTACTACAAACCATGTTGGATTTAGAGTTCCAAATTCATCTATCTATATAGGAGAGAACAGAGTGAAACCTAAATATAAAAACTGCTACTGTAGACGAACACTTAAACCTAGAAGAAGAAAATTTGGTGAGACACGTGGGATTTGTGTACTGATCATTACCACCATGTAACATCAAGATTGGGTGAAAAAATATTTGCTGGTATTTCGGAAACTCGTTATTTCTTAGAAGCTTGGCAACCCCTCTCAATGAAATTGGTTTTCCACAGTCTGTGCCTAAGGCTACTTGAAGAAGAAACAAACCATAGAGACAAAACTGTGAACTCCTATATTATGTCAAGTTTCAAAGAGATACTACAAACCATGTTGGATTTAGAGTTCCAAAATCATCTATCTATATAGGAGAGAACAAAGTGAAACCTAAAAATAAAAACTGCTACTGTAAATGAACGCTTCAACCTAGAAGAACACAATTTGGTGAGCCAAGTGGGATTTGTGTACTGATCATTACCACCAAGTATCATCAAGATTGAGTTAAAAAATATTTGCTGGATTTTGAAAACTCGTTATTTCTTAGAACCTTGGCAACCCCTCTCAATGAAAGTGTTTTCCACAGTCTGTGCCTAGGGCTACTTGAAGAGGAAACAAACCATAGAGACAAAACTGAAAACTCCTTTATTTGGTCAAGTTTCAAAGAGCTACTAGAAACCATGTTGGATTTAGAGTTCCAAAATCAACTATTTTTATAGAAGAGAAAAGAGTGAAACCTAAAAATAAAAACTGCTACTGTAAACGAATGCTTCAACCTAGAAGAACAAAATTTGGCCAGCCAAGTGGGCTTTGTGTACTTGTCATTACCACCACGTATCATCAAGATTGGGTGAAAAAATATTTGCTGGTATATCGGAAACTCGTAATTTCTTGGAAGCTTGGCAACCCCTTTCAATGAAAGTGCTTTTCCACAGTCTCTGCTTAGGGCAACTTGAAGAGGAAACAAACCATAGAGACAAAACTGAGAACTACTTTTTTTGTCAAGTTTCAAAGAGGTACTACAAACCATGTTGGATTTATTTCCAAATTCATCTATCTATATAGGAGAGAACAGAGTAAAACCTAAATATAAAAACTGCTTCTGTAGACGAACGCTTAAACCTAGAAGAACAAAATTTGGCCAGCCAAGTGGGATTTGTGTACTGATCATTACCACCAAGTATCATCAAGATTGGGTGAAAAAATAGTTGCTGGTATTTCGGAAACTAGTTATTTCTTAGAAGCTTGGCAACCCCTCTCAATGAAAGTGCTTTTCCACAGTCTGTGCCTAGGGCTACTTGAAGAGGAAACAAACCATAGAGACAAAACTGGGAACTACTTTATTTTGTCAAGTTTCAAAGAGCTACTACAAACCAAGTTGGATTTAGAGTTCCAAAGTCATCTATCTATATAGGAGAGAACAGAGTGAAACCTAAATATAAATACTGCTACTGTAGACGAAGGCTTAAACCTAGAAGAACAAAATTTGGCGAGCCAAGTGGGACTTGAGTACTGATCATTACCACCAAGTATAATCAAGATTGGGTGAAAGAATATTTGCTGGTACTTCGGAAACTCGTTATTTCTTAGAAGCTTGGCAACCCCTCTAAATGGAAGTGCTTTTCCACAGTCTGGGCATAGGGCTACTTGAGAAAAAACAAACCATCGATACAAAACTGAGAACAACTTTACTTTATTAAGTTTCAAAGAGCTACTACAAACCATGTTGGATTTAGAGTTCCAAATTCATCTATCTATATAGGAGAGAACAGAGAAACCTAAAAATAAAACTGCTACTGTAAACGAACGCTTCAACCTAGAAGAACAAAATATGGTGAGCCAAGTGGGCTTTGTGTACTTGTCATTACCACCACGTATCATCAAGTTTGGGGGAAAAAATATTTGCTGGTATTTCGGAAACTCTTTATTCCTTAGAAGCTTCGCAACTTCTCTCAATGAAAGTGCTTTTCCACAGGCTGTGCCTAGGGCTACTTGAAGAGGAAACAAACCATAGAGACAAAACTGAGAACTTCTTTATTTTGTCAAGTTTCAAAGAGCTACTACAAACCAAGTTGGATTTAGAGTTCCAAATTCATCTATCTATATAGGAGAGAAAGAGTGAAACCTACATATAAAAACTGCCACTGTAGAAGAACACTTCAATCTAGAAGAACACAATTTGGTGAGCCAAGTGGGATTGGTGTACTGATCATTACCACCAAGTATCATCAAGAATGGGTGAAAAAATATTTGCTGCTATTTTAAAAACTCGCTATTTCTTAGAAGCTTGGCAACCCCTCTCAATTAAAGTGCTTTTCCACAGTCTGTGCCGAGGGCTACTTGAAGAGGAAACAAACCATAGAGAGAAAACTGAAAACTCCTTTATTTTGTCAAGTTTCAAAGAGCTACGAAAAACCGTGTTGGATTTAGAGTTCCAAATTCATCTATCTATATAGGAGAGAACAAAGTGATACCTAAAAATAAAAACTGCTACTGTAAACGAACGCTTCAACCTAGAAGAACAAAATTTGGTGAGCCAAGTGGGATTTTTGTACTGATCATTACCACCCAGTATCATTAAGATTGGGTGAAAAAATATTTGCTGGTATTTCAGAAACTCGTTATTCCTTAGTAGCTTGGTAACCCCTCTCAATGAAAGTGGTTTTCCACAGTCTGTGCCTAGGACTACTTGAAGAGGAAACAAACCATAGAGACAAAACTGAGAACTCCTTTTTTTGTCAAGTTTCAAAAAGCAACTACAAACCACGTTGGATTTAGAGTTCAAAATTCATCTATCTATATAGGAGAGAACAGAGTGAATCCTAAAAATAAATACTGCTACTGTAAACGAATGCTTCAACGTAGAAGAACAAAAATTGGTGAGCCAAGTGGGCTTTCTGTACGTGTCATTACCACCCCGTATCATCAAGATTGGGTGAAAAAATATTTGCTGGTATTTCGAAAACACGTAATTTTTTGAAGCTTGGCAACCACTTTCAATGAAAGTGGTTTTCCACAGTCTACTCTTAGGGCCACTTGAAGAGGAAACAAACCATAGAGACAAAACTGAGAACTACTTTTTTTTTTGCCAAGTTTCAAAGAGCTACTACAACCATGTTGGATTTAGCGTTCCAAATTCATCTATCTATATAGGAGAGAACAAAGTGAAACCTACATATAAAAACTGCTACTGTAGACGAACGCTTCAACCTAGAAGAAAAAAACTTGGTGAGCCAAGTGGGATTTGTGTACTGATCATTACCACCAAGTATCATGAAGATTGAGTGAAAGAATATTTGTTCGTATTTCGGAAATTCGTTATTTCTTAGAAGCTTGGCAACCCTTCTCAATGGAAGTGCTTTTCGCAGTCTGGGCCTAGGGCTACTTGAAGAGGAAACAAACCATAGAGACAAAACGGAGAACTCCTTTATTTTTTCAAGTTTCAAAGAGCTACTACAAACCGTGTTTGATTTAGAGTTCCAAATTCATCTATCTATATAGGAGAGAACACAGTTAAACCTAAAAATTAAAACTGCTACTGTAAACGAACGCTTCAACCTAGAAGAACAAAATTTGGTGAGCCAAGTGGGATTTGTGTACTTGTCATGACCACCACGTATCATCAAGATTGGGTGAAAAAATATTTGCTGGTATTTCAGAAACTCGTAATTTCTAGGAAGCTTGGCAAGCCCTCTAAATGAAAGTGCGTTTCCACAGTCTGTGCGTAGGGCTACTTGAAGAGGAAACAAACCATAGAGACAAAACTGAGAACTCCTTTATTTTGTCAAGTTTCAAAGAGCTACTACAAACCATGTTGGATTTAGAGTTCCAAATTCACTATCTATATACGAGAGAACAGAGTGAAACCTAATTATAAAAACTTCTACTGTAGACAAACGCTTAAACCTAGAAGCACAAAATTTGGTGAGGCTTTGGGTTTTGTATACTGATCATTACCACCAAGTATCATCAAGATTGGCTGAAAAAATATTTGCAGGTATTTCGGAAACTCGTTATTCCTTAGAAGCTTGGCAACCCCTCTCAATGAAAGTGCTTTTCCACAGTCTCTGCTTCGGGCTACTTGAAGAGGAAACAAACCATAGAGACAAAACTGAGAACTCCTTTATTTTGTCAAGTTTCAAAGAGCTACTACAAACCATGTTTGATTTAGAGTTCCAAATTCATCTATCTATATAGGAGAGAACAGAGTGAAACCTACATATAAAAACTGCTACTGTAGACGAACGCTTCAATCTAGAAGAACAAAATTTGGTGAGCCAAGTGGGATTTGTGTACTTGTCATTACCACCACGTATCATCAAGATTGTGTGAAAAATATTTGCTGGTATTTCAGAAACTCGTAATTTCTTAGAAGCTTGGCAAGCCCTCTCAATGAAAGTGCTTTTCCAAAGTCTGTGCCTAGGGCTACTTGAAGAGGAAACAAACCATAGAGAAAAAACAGAGAACTCCTTTATTTTGTCAAGTTTCAAAGAGCTTCTACAAACCATGTTGGATTTAGAGTTCCAAATTCACTATGTATATAGGAGAGAACAGAGTGAAACCTAATTATAAAAACTTCTACTGTAGACAAACGCTTAAACCTAGGAGCACAAAATTTGGTGAGGCAAGTGGGATTTGTGTACTGATCATTACCACCAAGTATCATCAAGATTGGGTGAAAAAATATTTGCTCTTATTTCGGAAACTCGTTTTTTCTTAGCAGCTTGGCAACCACTCTCAATGAAAGTGCTTTTCCACAGTCTGTGCCTAGGGCTACTTGAATCGAAAACAAACCATGGAGTCAAAACTGAGAACTCTTTTATTTTGTCAAGTTTCAAAGAGCTACTACAAACCATGTTTGATTTAGAGTTCCAAATTCATCTATCTATATAGGAGAGAACAGAGTGAATCCTAAAAATAAATACTGCTAGTGTAAACGAATGCTTCAACGTAGAAGAACAAAATTTGGTGAGCCAAGTGGGCTTTCTGTACGTATCATTACCACCCTGTATCATCAAGATTGGGAGAAAAATATGTGCTGGTATTTCAGAAATTCGTAATTTCTTGGAAGCTTGGCAAGCCCTCTCAATGAAAGTGCTTTTCCACAGTCTGTGCCTAGGGCTACTTGAAGAGGAAACAAACCATAGATACCAAATTGAGAACTTCTTTATTTTGTCAAGTTTCAAAGAGCTACTACAAACCATGTTGGATTTAGAGTTCCAAATTCACTATCTGTATACGAGAGAACAGAGTGAAAAATAATTATAAAAACTTCTACTGTAGACAAACGCTTAAACATAGAAGCACAAAATTTGGTGAGGCAAGTGGGTTTTGTGTACTGATCATTACCACCAAGTATCATCAAGATTGCGTGAAAAAATATTTGCAGGTATTTCGGAAACTCTTTATTCCTTAGAAGCTTGGCAACACCTCTCAATGAAAGTGCTTTTCCACAGTCTCTGATTCGGGCCACTTGAAGAGGAAACGAACCATAGTGACAAAACTGAGAACTCCATTATTTTGTCAAGTTTCAAAGAGCTACTACAAACCATGTTGGATTTAGAGTTCCAAAATCATCTATCTATATAGGAGAGAACAGAGTGAAACCTAAATATAAAACTGCTACTGTAGACAAACTCGTAAACCTATAAGAACCAAATTTGGCGAGCCAAGTGGGATTTGTGTACTGATCATTACCACCAAGTATCATGAAGATTGGGTGACAAAATATTTGCTGGTATTTCGGAAACTCGTTATTCCTTAGAAGCTTGGCAACCCCTCTCAATGAAAGTGCTTTTCCACAGTCTGTGCCCAGGGCTACTTGAAGAGGGAACAAACCATAGAGACTAAACTGAGAACTACTTTATTTTGTCACGTTTCAAAGAGCTACTACAAACCATGTTGGATTTAGAGTTCCAAATTCATCTATCTATATAAGAGAGAAAAGAATGTAACCTACATATAAAAACTGCTGCTGTAGACGAACGCTTCAACCTAGAAGAACACAATTTGGTGAGCCAAGTGGGATTTGTGTACTGATCATTACCACCAAGTATCATCAAGATTGTGTGAAAAAATATTTGCTGGTATTTTGGAAACTCGTTATTTCTTAGAAGCTTGGCAACCCCTCTAAATGGAAGTGCTTTTCCACAGTCTGTGCCTAGGGCTACTTGAAGAGGAAACAAACCATAGAGACAAAACTGAGAACTCCTTTATTCTGTCAAGTTTCAAAGAGCTACTACAAACCATGTTGAATTTAGAGTTCCAAAGTCATCTATCTATATAGGAGAGAACAGAGTGAAACCTAAATATAAATACTGCTACTGTAGATGAAGGCTTAAACCTAGAAGAACAAAATTTGGCGAGCCATGTGGGATTTGAGTACTGATCATTACCACCAAGTATAATCAAGATTGGGTGAAAGAATATTTGCTGGTACTTCGGAAACTCGTTATTTTTTAGAAGCTTGGCAACCCCTCTAAATGGAAGTGCTTTTCCACAGTCTGGGCATAGGGCTACTTGAGAAAAAACAAACCATCGATACAAAACTGAGAACAACTGTACTTTGTTAAGTTTCAAAGAGCTACTACAAACCATGTTGGATTTAGAGTTCCAAATTCATCTATCTATATAGGAGAGAACAGAGTGAAACCTAAAAATAAAAACTGCTACTGTAAACGAACGCTTCAACCTAGAAGAACAAAATATGGTGAGCCAAGTGGGCTTTGTGTACTTGTCATTACCACCACGTATCATCAAGATTGGGGGAAAAAATATTTGCTGGTATTTCGGAAACTCGTTATTCCTTAGAAGCTTGGCAACTTCTCTCAATGAAAGTGCTTTTCCACAGGCTGTGCCTAGGGCTACTTGAAGAGGAAACAAACCATAGAGACAAAACTGAGAACTTCTTTATTTTGTCAAGTTTCAAAGAGCTACTACAAACCAAGTTGGATTTAGAGTTCCAAATTCATCTATCTATATAGGAGAGAACAGAGTGAAACCTACATATAAAAACTGCCACTGTAGAAGAACACTTCAATCTAGAAGAACACAATTTGGTGAGCCAAGTGGGATTGGTGTACTGATCATTACCACCAAGTATCATCAAGAATGGGTGAAAAAATATTTGCTGCTATTTTGGAAACTCGCTATTTCTTAGAAGCTTGGCAACCCCTCTCAATGAAAGTGCTTTTCCACAGTCTGTGCCGAGGGCTACTTGAAGAGGAAACAAACCATAGAGAAAAAACTGAAAACTCCTTTATTTTGTCAAGTTTCAAAGAGCTACGAAAAACCGTGTTGGATTTAGAGTTCCAAATTCATCTATCTATATAAGAGAGAACAAAGTGAAACCTAAAAATAAAAACTGCTACTGTAAACGAACGCTTCAACCTAGAAGAACAAAATTTGGTGAGCCAAGTGGGATTTTTGTACTGATCATTACCACCCAGTATCATTAAGATTGGGTGAAAAAATATTTGCTGGTATTTCAGAAACTCGTTATTCCTTAGTAGCTTGGTAACCCCTCTCAATGAAAGTGGTTTTCCACAGTCTGTGCCTAGGACTACTTGAAGAGGAAACAAACCATAGAGACAAAACTGAGAACTCCTTTTTTTGTCAAGTTTCAAAAAGCAACTACAAACCACGTTGGATTTAGAGTTCAAAATTCATCTATCTATATAGGAGAGAACAGAGTGAATCCTAAAAATAAATACTGCTACTGTAAACGAATGCTTCAACGTAGAAGAACAAAATTTGGTGAGCCAAGTGGGCTTTCTGTACGTGTCATTACCACCCCGTATCATCAAGATTGGGTGAAAAAATATTTGCTGGTATTTCGAAAACACGTAATTTTTTGAAGCTTGGCAACCACTTTCAATGAAAGTGGTTTTCCACAGTCTACTCTTAGGGCCACTTGAAGAGGAAACAAACCATAGAGACAAAACTGAGAACTACTTTTTTTTTTGCCAAGTTTCAAAGAGCTACTACAACCATGTTGGATTTAGCGTTCCAAATTCATCTATCTATATAGGAGAGAACAGATTGAAACCTACATATAAAAACTGCTACTGTAGACGAACGCTTCAACCTAGAAGAAAAAAACTTGGTGAGCCAAGTGGGATTTGTGTACTGATCATTACCACCAAGTATGATGAAGATTGAGTGAAAGAATATTTGTTCGTATTTCGGAAATTCGTTATTTCTTAGAA
>NW_027514750.1:0-129307 GCF_048772815.1 Callospermophilus lateralis | reverse complement strand
AAACTGAGAACTCCTTTATTTTGTCAAGTTTCAAAGAGCCACTACAAACATGTTGGATTTCGAGTTAAAAATTCATCTATCTATATACGAGAGAACACAGTGAAACCTAAACATAAAAACTGCTACTGTAGAAGAACGCTTCAACCTAGAAGAACAAAATTTGGTGAGCCAAGTGAGATTTGAGTACTGATCATTACCACCAAGTATCATCAAGATTGGGTGAAAAAATATTTGCTGGTATTTCGGAAACTCGTAATTTCGTGGAAGCTTGGCAACCCCTCTCAATGAAAGTGCTTTTCCACAGTCACTGCTTAGGGCTACTTGAAGCGGAATCAAATCATAGAGACAAAACTGAGACCTCCTTTACTTTGTCAAGTTTCAAAGAGCTACTACAAACCATATTGGATTTAGAATTCCAAATTCATCTATCTATATAGAAGAGAGAGAGTGAAACCTAAATATAAAAACTGCTACTGTAGATGAACGCTTCAACCTAGAAGAACAAAATTTGGTGAGCCAAGTAGGATTTGTGTACTGATCATTACCACCAAGTGTCATCAAGATTGTGAGAAAAAATATTTGCTGCTATTTCGGAAATTCGTTATTTCTTAGAAGCTTGGCATCCCCACTCATTGAAAGTGCTTTTCCACAGTCTGTGCCTAGGACTACTTGAGAGGAAACACCATAGAAACAAAACTGAGAACTCCTTTATTTTGTCAAGTTTCAAAGAGCTACTACAAACCATGTTGGATTTAGAGTTCCAAATTCATCTATCTATATAGGAGAGAACAGCGTGTAACCTAAATATATATACTGCTACTGTAGATGAACGCTTCAATCTAGAAGAACAAAATTTGGTGAGCCAAGTGGGATTTGTGTACTGATCATTACCACCACGTATCATCAAGATTGGGTGAAAAAATATTTGCTGGTATTTCGGAAACTCGTAATTTCTTGAAAGCTTGGCAACCCCTCTCAATGAAAGTGCTTTTCCACCGTCTGTGCCTAGGGCTACTTGAAGAGGAAACAAACCATAGAGACAAAACTGAGAACTACTTTATTTTGTCAAGTTTCAAAGAGCAACTACAAACCATGTTGGATTTAGAGTTCCAAATTAATCTATCTATATAGCAGAGAACAGAGTGAAACCTAAAAATAAAAACTGCTACTGAAAACGAACGCGTCAACTTGGAAGAACAAAATTTGGTGAGCCAAGTGGGATTTGTGTACTGATCATTACCACCAAGTATCATCAAGATTGGGTGAAAAAATATTTGCTGGTATTTCGGAAACTGGTAATTTCTTGGAAGCTTGGCAACCCCTCTCAATGAAAGTGCTTTTCCACAGTCTCTGCCTAGGGCTATGTGAAGCGGAAACAAATCATAGAGACAAAACTGGGAACTCCTTTATTTTGTCAAGTTTCAAAGAGCTACTACAAACCATGTTGGTTTTAGAGATCCAAATTCATCTATCTATATAGGAGAGAACAGAGTAAAACCTAAGAATAAAAACTGCTACTGTAGACGAATGTTTCAAACTAAAAGAACAGAATTTAGTGAGCCAAGTGGGATTTGTGTACTTGTCCTTACCAACATGTATCATCAAGAATGGGTGAAAAAATATTTGCTGGTATTTCGGAACTCGTTATTTCTTAGAAGCTTGGCTACCTTCTCAATGAAAGTGCTTTTCCACAGTCTGTGCCAGGGCTATTGGAAGAGGAAAGAAACCATGGAGACAAAACTGAGAACTCCTTTATTTTGTCAAGTTTCAAAGAGCTACTACAAACCATGTTGGATTTAGTGTTCCAAATTCATCTATCTATATAGGAGAACAGAGTGAAACCTAAATATAAAAACTGCTACTGTAGACGAACGCTTCAATCTAGAAGAACAAAATTTGGTGAGCCAAGTGGGTTTTGTGTACTGATCATTACCACCAAGTATCATCAACATTGGGTGAAAAAATATTTGCTGGTATTTCGGAAACTCGTTATTTCTTAGAAGCTTGGCATCCCCACTCATTGAAAGTGCTTTTCCAAGTCTGTGCCTAGGACTACTTGAGAGGAAACACCATAGAAACAAAACTGAGAACTCCTTTATTTTGTCAAGTTTCAAAGAGCTACTACAAACCATGTTGGATTTAGAGTTCCAAATTCATCTATCTATATAGGAGAGAACAGAGTGAAACCTAAATATAAAAATTGCAACTGTAGATGAACGCTTCAACCTAGGAGAACGAAATTTGGTGAGCCAAGTAGGATTTGTGTACTGATCATTACCACCAAGTGTCATCAAGATTGTGAGAAAAAATATTTGCTGGTATTTCGGAAATTCGTTATTTCTTAGAAGCTTGGCATCCCCACTCATTGAAAGTGCTTTTCCAAGTCTGTGCCTAGGACTACTTGAGAGGAAACACCATAGAAACAAAACTGAGAACTCCTTTATTTTGTCAAGTTTCAAAGAGCTACTACAAACCATGTTGGATTTAGAGTTCCAAATTCATCTATCTATATAGCAGAGAACAGAGTGAAACCTAAATATAAAAACTGCTACTGTAGATGAACGCTTCAACCTAGATGAACAAAATTTGGTGAGCCAAGTGGGATTTGTGTACTGATCATTACCACCAAGTATCATCAAGATTGGGTGAAAAAATATTTGCTACTATTTCATAAACTTCATAATTTCTTGGAAGCTTGGCAACCCCTCTCAATGGAAGTGCTTTTCCACAGTCTCTGCTTAAGGCTATTTGAACCGGAAACAAATCATAGAGACAAAACAGAGAACTCCTTTATTTTTTAAAGTTTCCAAGAGCTACTCGAAACCATGTTGGATTTAGAGTTCCAAATTCATCTATCTATATAGCAGAGAACAGAGTGAAACCTAAAAATAAAAACTGCTACTGAAAACGAACGCATCAACTTGGAAGAACAAAATTTGGTGAGCCAAGTGGGATTTGTGTACTGATCATTACCACCAAGTATCATCAAGATTGGGTGAAAAAATATTTGCTGGTATTTCGGAAACTGGTAATTTCTGGGAAGCTTGGCAACCCCTCTCAATGAAACTGCTTTTCCACAGTCTCTGCCTAGGGTTATGTGAAGCGGAAACAAATCATAGAGACAAAACTGAGAACTCCTTTATTTTGTCAAGTTTCAAAGAGCCACTACAAACCATGTTGGATTTAGAGTTCCAAATTCATCTATCTATATAGGAGAGAACAGAGTGAAACCTAAATATAAAAACTGCTACTGTAGACGAACGCTTCAATCTAGAAGAAAAAAATTTGGTGAGCCAAGCGGGTTTTGTGTACTGATCATTACCACCAAGTATCATCAACATTGGGTGTAAAAATATTTGCTGGTATTTCGGAAACTCGTTATTTCTTAGAAGCTTGGCAACCCCTCTCAATGAAAGTGCTTTTCCACAGTCTGAGCCTAGGGCTACTTGAAACGGAAACAAATCATAGAGACAAAACAGAGAACTCCTTTATTTTGTCAAGTTTCAAAGAGCTACTACAAACCATGTTGGATTTAGAGTTCCAAATTCATCTATCTATATAGGAGAGAACAGAGTGAAACCTCAAAATATAAACTGCTACTGAAAATGAACGCATCAACTTGGAAGAACAAAATTTGGTGAACCAAGTGGGATTTGTGTACTGATCATTACCACCAAGTATCATCAAGATTGGGTGAAAAAATATTTGCTGGTATTTCGGAAACTGGTAATTTCTTGGAAGCTTGGCAACCCCTCTCAATGAAAGTGCTTTTCCACAGTCAGTGCCTAGGGCTACTTAAAGAGGAAACAATCCATAGAGACAAAACTGAGACCTCCTTTATTTTGTCAAGTTTCAAAGAGCTACTACAAACCATGTTGGATTTAGAGTTCCAAATTCATCTATCAATATAGGAGAGAACAGAGTGAAACCTAAAAATAAAAACTGCATCTGTAAACGAATGCTTCAACCTAGAAGAACAAAATTTGGTGAGCCAAGTGGGATTTGTGAACTCATCATTACCACCAAGTATCATCAACATTGGGTGAAAAAATATTTGCTGGTATTTCGGAAACTCGTTATTTCTTAGAAGCTTGGCAACCCCTCTCAATGAAAGTGCTTTTCCACCGTCGGTGCCTAGGGCTAATTGAAGAGGAAACAAACCATAGAGACGAAACTGAGAACTCCTTTATTTTGTCAAGTTTCAAAGAGCTACTACAAATCATGTTGTATTTAGAGTTCCAAAATCCTCTATCTATATAGCAGAGAACAGAGTGAAACCTAAATATAAAAACTGCTACTGTAAATGAACGCTTCAACCTAGATGAACAAAATTTCGTGAGCAAAGTGGGATTTGTGTACTGATCATTACCACCAAGTATCATCAAGATTGGGTGAAAAAATATTTGCTACTATTTCGAAAACATCGTAATTTCTTGGAAGCTTGGGAACCCCTCTCAATGAAAGTGCTTTTCCACAGTCTCTGCTTAAGTCTACTTGAAGCGGAAACAAATCATAGAGACAAAACTGAGAACTCCTTTATTTTGTCAAGTTTCAAAGAGCTCCTCCAACCCTGTTGGATTTAGAGTTCCAAATTCATCTATCTATATAGGAGAGAACAGAGTGAAACCTAAAAATAAAAACTGCTACTGAAAACGAACGCATCAACTTGGAAGAACAAAATTTTGTGAGCCAAGTGGGATTTGTGTACTGATCATTACCACCAAGTATCATCAAGATTGTGTGAAAAAATATTTGCTGGTATTTCGGAAACTGGTAATTTCTTGGAAGCTTGGCAACCCCTCTCAATGAAAGTGCTTTTCCACAGTCTGTGCCAGGGCTACTTGAAGAGGAAACAAACCATAGAGAGAAAACTGAGAAATCCTTTATTTTGTCAAGTTTCAAAGAGCTACTACAAACCATGATGTATTTAGAGTTCCAAATTCATCTATCTATATAGGAGAGAACACAGTGAAACCTAAAATAAAAACTGCTACTGAAAACGAACGCATCAACCTAGAAGAACAAAATTTGGTGAGTCAAGTGGGATTTGCGTACCGATCATTACCACCAAGTATCATCACGATTGGGTGAAAAAATATTTGCTGGTATTTCGAAAACTCGTTATATCTTAGAAGCTTGGCAACCCCTCTCAATGAAAGTGCTTTTCCAGCGTCGGTGCCTAGGGCTAATTGAAGAGGAAACAAACCAAAGAGACGAAACTGAGAACTCCTTTATTTTGTCAAGTTTCAAAGAGCTACTACAAACCATGTTGGTTTTAGAGTTCCAAATTCATCTATCTATATAGGAGAGAACAGAGTAAAACCTAAGAATAAAAACTGCTACTGTAGACGAATGCTTCAACCTACAAGAACAGAATTTAGTGAGCCAAGTGGGATTTGTGTACTTGTCCTTACCAACAAGTATCATCAAGATTGGGTGAAAAAATATTTGCTGGTATTTCGGAAACTCGTTATTTCTTAGAAGCTTGGCAACCTTCTCAATGAAAGTGCTTTTCCACAGTCTGGGCCAGGGCTATTTGAAGAGGAAACAAACCATGGAGACAAAACTGAGAACTCCTTTATTTTGTCAAGTTTCAAAGAGCTACTACAAACCATGTTGGATTTAGTGTTCCAAATTCATCTATCTATATAGGAGAACAGAGTGAAACCTAAATATAAAAACTGCTACTGTAGACGAACGCTTCAATCTAGAAGAACAAAATTTGGTGAGCCAAGTGGGTTTTGTGTACTGATCATTACCACCAAGTATCATCAACATTGGGTGAAAAAATATTTGCTGGTATTTCGGAAACTCGTTATTTCTTCAAAGCTTGGCAACCCCTCTCAATGAAAGTGCTTTTCCACCGTCTGTGCCTAGGGCTACCTGAAGAGGAAACAAACCATAGAGAAAAAACTGAGAACTCCTTTATTTTGTCAAGTTTCAAAAGCCACTACAAACCATGTTGGATTTAGAGTTCCAAATTCATCTATCTATATAGGAGAGAACAGAGTGAAACCTAAAAATAAAAACTGCTACTGTAAACGAACACTTCAACCTAGAAGAACAAAATTTGGTGAGCCAAGTGGGATTTGTGGACTTGTCATTACCACCACGTATCATCAACATTGGGTGAAAAAACATTTGCTGGTAATTCGGAAACTCGTAATTTCTTGGAAGCTTGGCAACCCCTCTCAATGAAAGTGCTTTTCCACAGTCTCTGCTTAGAGCTACTTGAAGCGGAAACAAATCGTAGAGACAAAACTGAGAACTCCTTTATTTCGTCAAGTTTCAAAGAGCTACTACAAACCATGATGGATTTAGAGTTCCAAATTCATCTATCTATATGGGAGAGAACAGAGTGAAACCTAAAAATAAAAACTACTACTGAAAACGAACGCATCAATCTAGAAGAACAAAATTTGGTGAGTCAAGTGGGATTTGTGTACCGATCATTACCACCAAGTGTCATCAAGATTGGGTGAAAAAATATTTGTTGGTATTTCGGAAACTTTTAATTTCTTGGAAGCTTAGCAACCCCTCTCAATGAAAGTGCTTTTCCACAGTCTGTGCCAGGGCTACTTGAAGAGGAAACAAACCATAGAGACAAAACTGAGAACTCCTTTATTTTGTCAAGTTTCAAAGAGCTACTACAAACCATGTTGGATTTAGAGTTCCAAATTCATCTATCTATACAGGAGAGAACAGAGTGAAACCTAAAAATAAAAACTGCTACTGAAAAAGAACGCATCAACCTAGAAGAACAAAATTTGGTGAGTCAAGTGGGATTTGTGTACCAATCATTACCAAGAAGTATCATCAAGATTGGGTGAAAAAATATTTGCTGGTATATCGGAAACTGGTAATTTCTTAGAAGCTTGTCAACCCCTCTCAATGAAAGTGCTTTTCCACCATCTGTGCCTAGGGCTACTTGAAGCGGAAACAAACCAAAAAGACAAAACTGAGAACTCCTTTATTTTGTCAAGTTTCAAAGAGCCACTACAAAACATGTTGGATTTCGAGTTAAAAATTCATCTATCTATATACGAGAGAACACAGTGAAACCTAAACATAAAAACTGCTACTGTAGAAGAACGCTTCAACCTAGAAGAACAAAATTTGGTGAGCCAAGTGAGATTTGAGTACTGATCATTACCACCAAGTATCATCAAGATTGGGTGAAAAAATATTTGCTGGTATTTCGGAAACTCGTAATTTCGTGGAAGCTTGGCAACCCCTCTCAATGAAAGTGCTTTTCCACAGTCACTGCTTAGGGCTACTTGAAGCGGAATCAAATCATAGAGACAAAACTGAGAACTCCTTTACTTTGTCAAGTTTCAAAGAGCTACTACAAACCATATTGGATTTAGAATTCCAAATTCATCTATCTATATAGAAGAGAGAGAGTGAAACCTAAATATAAAAACTGCTACTGTAGATGAACGCTTCAACCTAGAAGAACAAAATTTGGTGAGCCAAGTAGGATTTGTGTACTGATCATTACCACCAAGTGTCATCAAGATTGTGAGAAAAAATATTTGCTGCTATTTCGGAAATTCGTTATTTCTTAGAAGCTTGGCATCCCCACTCATTGAAAGTGCTTTTCCACAGTCTGTGCCTAGGACTACTTGAGAGGAAACACCATAGAAACAAAACTGAGAACTCCTTTATTTTGTCAAGTTTCAAAGAGCTACTACAAACCATGTTGGATTTAGAGTTCCAAATTCATCTATCTATATAGGAGAGAACAGAGTGTAACCTAAATATATATACTGCTACTGTAGATGAACGCTTCAATCTAGAAGAACAAAATTTGGTGAGCCAAGTGGGATTTGTGTACTGATCATTACCACCACGTATCATCAAGATTGGGTGAAAAAATATTTGCTGGTATTTCGGAAACTCGTAATTTCTTGAAAGCTTGGCAACCCCTCTCAATGAAAGTGCTTTTCCACCGTCTGTGCCTAGGGCTACTTGAAGAGGAAACAAATCATAGAGACCAAACTGAGAACTCCTTTATTTTGTCAAGTTTCAAAGAGCTACTACAAATCATGTTGTATTTAGAGTTCCAAATTCCTCTATCTATATAGCAGAGAACAGAGTGAAACCTAAATATAAAAACTGCTACTGTAGATGAACGCTTCAACCTAGATGAACAAAATTTCGTGAGCCACGTGGGATTTGTGTACTGATCATTACCACCAAGTATCATCAAGATTGGGTGAAAAAATATTTGCTACTATTTCGGAAACATCGTAATTTCTTGGAAGCTTGGCAACCCCTCTCAATGGAAGTGCTTTTCCACAGTCTCTGCTTAAGTCTACTTGAAGCGGAAACAAATCATAGAGACAAAACTGAGAACTACTTTATTTTGTCAAGTTTCAAAGAGCTACTCCAAACCATGTTGGATTTAGAGTTCCAAATTCATCTATCTATATAGGAGAGAACAGAGTGAAACCTAAAAATAAAAACTGCTACTGAAAACGAACGCATCAACTTGGAAGAACAAAATTTTGTGAGCCAAGTGGGATTTGTGTACTGATCATTACTACCAAGTATCATAAAGATTGGGTGAAAAAACATTTGCTGGTATTTCGGAAACTGGTAATTTCTTGGAAGCTTGGCAACCCCTCTCAATGAAAGTGCTTTTCCACAGTCTCTGCCTAGGGCTATGTGATGCGGAAGCAAATCATAGAGACAAAATTGAGAACTCCTTTATTTTGCTAAGTTTCAAAGAGCTACTACAAACCATGTTGGTTTTAGAGTTCCAAATTCATCTATCTATATAGGAGACAACAGAGTGAAACCTTAAAATAAAAACTGCTACTGTAGACGAATGCTTCAACCTAAAAGAACAGAATTTGGTGAGCCAAGTGGGATTTGTGTACTTGTCCTTACCACCAAGTATCATCAACATTGGGTGAAAAAATATTTGCTGGTATTTCGGAAACTCGTTATTTCTTAGAAGCTTGGCAACCCCTCTCAATGAAAGTGCGTTTCCAGTGTCGGTGCCTAGGGCTAATTGAAGAGGAAACAAACCATAGAGACCAAACTGAGAACTCCTTTATTTTGTCAAGTTTCAAAGAGCTACTACAAATCATGTTGTATTTAGAGTTCCAAATTCCTCTATCTATATAGCAGAGAACAGAGTGAAACCTAAATATATAAACTGCTACTGTAGATGAACGCTTCAATCTAGATGAACAAAATTTCGTGAGCCACGTGGGATTTGTGTACTGATCATTACCACCAAGTATCATCAAGATTGGGTGAAAAAATATTTGCTACTATTTCGGAAACATCGTAATTTCTTGGAAGCTTGGCAACCCCTCTCAATGGAAGTGCTTTTCCACAGTCTCTGCTTAAGTCTACTTGAAGCGGAAACAAATCATAGAGACAAAACTGAGAACTCCTTTATTTTGTCAAGTTTCAAAGAGCTACTACAAACCATGTTGGATTTAGAGTTCCAAATTCATCTATCTATATAGGAGAGAACAGAGTGTAACCTAAATATATATACTGCTACTGTAGATGAACGCTTCAGTCTAGAAGAACAAAATTTGGTGAGCCAAGTGGGATTTGTGTACTGATCATTACCACCACGTATCATCAAGATTGGGTGAAAAAATATTTGCTGGTATTTCGGAAACTCGTAATTTCTTGAAAGCTTGGCAACCCCTCTCAATGAAAGTGCTTTTCCACCGTCTGTGCCTAGGGCTACTTGAAGAGGAAACAAACCATAGAGACAAAACTGAGAACTACTTTATTTTGTCAAGTTTCAAAGAGCAACTACAAACCATGTTGGATTTAGAGTTCCAAATTAATCTATCTATATAGCAGAGAACAGAGTGAAACCTAAAAATAAAAACTGCTACTGAAAACGAACGCGTCAACTTGGAAGAACAAAATTTGGTGAGCCACGTGGGATTTGTGTACTGATCATTACCACCAAGTATCATCAAGATTGGGTGAAAAAATATTTGCTGGTATTTTGGAAACTGGTAATTTCTGGGAAGCTTGGCAACCCCTCTCAATGTAACTGCTTTTCCACAGTCTCTGCCTAGGGCTATGTGAAGCGGAAACAAATCATAGAGACAAAACTGAGAACTCCTTTATTTTGTCAAGTTTCAAAGAGCCACTACAAACCATGTTGGATTTAGAGTTCCAAATTCATCTATCTATATAGGAGAGAACAGAGTGAAACCTAAATATAAAAACTGCTACTGTAGACGAACGCTTCAATCTAGAAGAACAAAATTTGGTGAGCCAAGCGGGTTTTGTGTACTGATCATTACCACCAAGTATCATCAACATTGGGTGTAAAAATATTTGCTGGTATTTCGGAAACTCGTTATTTCTTAGAAGCTTGGCAACCCCTCTCAATGAAAGTGCTTTTTCACCGTCGGTGCCTAAGGCTAATTGAAGAGAAAACAAACCATAGAGACAAAACTGAGAACTCCTTTCTTTTGTCAAGTTTCAAAGAGCTACTAAAAATCATGTTGGATTTAGAGTTCCAAATTCATCTACCTATATAGCAGAGAACAGAGTGAAACCTAAATATATAAACTTCTACTGTAGATGAACGCTTCAACCTAGAAGAACAAAACTGGTGAGCCAAGTGGGATTTGTGTACTGATCATTACCACCAAGTGTCATCAAGATTGGGTGAAAAAATATTTCTTGCTATTTCGGAAACATCATAATTTCTTGGAAGCTTGGCAACCCCTCTCAATGAAAGTGCTTTTCCACAGTCTCTGCTTAAGGCTACTTGAAGCGGAAACAAATCATAGAGACAAAAAAGAGAACTCCTTTATTTTGTCAAGTTTCAAAGAGCTACTACAAACCATGTTGGATTTAGAGTTCCAAATTCATCTATCTATATGGGAGAGAACAGAGTGAAACCTCAAAATATAAACTGCTACTGAGAATGAACGCATCAACTTGGAAGAACAAAATTTGGTGAACCAAGTGGGATTTGTGTACTGATCATTACCACCAAGTATCACCAAGATTGGGTGAAAAAATATTTGCTGGTATTTCGGAAACTGGTAATTTCTTGGAAGCTTGGCAACCCCTCTCAATGAAATTGCTTTTCCACAGTCAGTGCCTAGGGCTACTTAAAGAGGAAACAATCCATAGAGACAAAACTGAGACCTCCTTTATTTTGTCAAGTTTCAAAGAGCTACTACAAACCATGTTGGATTTAGAGTTCCAAATTCATCTATCAATATAGGAGAGAACAGAGTGTAACCTAAATATATATACTGCTACTGTAGATGAACGCTTCAATCTAGAAGAACAAAATTTGGTGAGCCAAGTGGGATTTGTGTACTGATCATTACCACCAAGTATCATCAACATTGGGTGAAAAAATATTTGCTGGTATTTCGGAAACTCGTTATTTCTTAGAAGCTTGGCAACCCCTCTCAATGAAAGTGCGTTTCCAGTGTCGGTGCCTAGGGCTAATTGAAGAGGAAACAAACCATAGAGACCAAACTGAGAACTCCTTTATTTTGTCAAGTTTCAAAGAGCTACTACAAATCATGTTGTATTTAGAGTTCCAAATTCCTCTATCTATATAGCAGAGAACAGAGTGAAACCTAAATATAAAAACTGCTACTGTAGATGAACGCTTCAACCTAGATGAACAAAATTTCGTGAGCCACGTGGGATTTGTGTACTGATCATTACCACCAAGTATCATCAAGATTGGGTGAAAAAATATTTGCTACTATTTCGGAAACATCGTAATTTCTTGGAAGCTTGGCAACCCCTCTCAATGGAAGTGCTTTTCCACAGTCTCTGCTTAAGTCTACTTGAAGCGGAAACAAATCATAGAGACAAAACTGAGAACTACTTTATTTTGTCAAGTTTCAAAGAGCTACTCCAAACCATGTTGGATTTAGAGTTCCAAATTCATCTATCTATATAGGAGAGAACAGAGTGAAACCTAAAAATAAAAACTGCTACTGAAAACGAACGCATCAACTTGGAAGAACAAAATTTTGTGAGCCAAGTGGGATTTGTGTACTGATCATTACTACCAAGTATCATAAAGATTGGGTGAAAAAATATTTGCTGGTATTTCGGAAACTGGTAATTTCTTGGAAGCTTGGCAACCCCTCTCAATGAAAGTGCTTTTCCACAGTCTCTGCCTAGGGCTATGTGATGCGGAAGCAAATCATAGAGACAAAATTGAGAACTCCTTTATTTTGCTAAGTTTCAAAGAGCTACTACAAACCATGTTGGTTTTAGAGTTCCAAATTCATCTATCTATATAGGAGACAACAGAGTGAAACCTTAAAATAAAAACTGCTACTGTAGACGAATGCTTCAACCTAAAAGAACAGAATTTGGTGAGCCAAGTGGGATTTGTGTACTTGTCCTTACCACCAAGTATCATCAACATTGGGTGAAAAAATATTTGCTGGTATTTCGGAAACTCGTTATTTCTTAGAAGCTTGGCAACCCCTCTCAATGAAAGTGCGTTTCCAGTGTCGGTGCCTAGGGCTAATTAAAGAGGAAACAAACCATAGAGACCAAACTGAGAACTCCTTTATTTTGTCAAGTTTCAAAGAGCAACTACAAACCATGTTGGATTTAGAGTTCCAAATTAATCTATCTATATAGCAGAGAACAGAGTGAAACCTAAAAATAAAAACTGCTACTGAAAACGAACGCGTCAACTTGGAAGAACAAAATTTGGTGAGCCACGTGGGATTTGTGTACTGATCATTACCACCAAGTATCATCAAGATTGGGTGAAAAAATATTTGCTGGTATTTTGGAAACTGGTAATTTCTGGGAAGCTTGGCAACCCCTCTCAATGTAACTGCTTTTCCACAGTCTCTGCCTAGGGCTATGTGAAGCGGAAACAAATCATAGAGACAAAACTGAGAACTCCTTTATTTTGTCAAGTTTCAAAGAGCCACTACAAACCATGTTGGATTTAGAGTTCCAAATTCATCTATCTATATAGGAGAGAACAGAGTGAAACCTAAATATAAAAACTGCTACTGTAGACGAACGCTTCAATCTAGAAGAACAAAATTTGGTGAGCCAAGCGGGTTTTGTGTACTGATCATTACCACCAAGTATCATCAACATTGGGTGTAAAAATATTTGCTGGTATTTCGGAAACTCGTTATTTCTTAGAAGCTTGGCAACCCCTCTCAATGAAAGTGCTTTTTCACCGTCGGTGCCTAAGGCTAATTGAAGAGAAAACAAACCATAGAGACAAAACTGAGAACTCCTTTCTTTTGTCAAGTTTCAAAGAGCTACTAAAAATCATGTTGGATTTAGAGTTCCAAATTCATCTACCTATATAGCAGAGAACAGAGTGAAACCTAAATATATAAACTTCTACTGTAGATGAACGCTTCAACCTAGAAGAACAAAACTGGTGAGCCAAGTGGGATTTGTGTACTGATCATTACCACCAAGTGTCATCAAGATTGGGTGAAAAAATATTTCTTGCTATTTCGGAAACATCATAATTTCTTGGAAGCTTGGCAACCCCTCTCAATGAAAGTGCTTTTCCACAGTCTCTGCTTAAGGCTACTTGAAGCGGAAACAAATCATAGAGACAAAAAAGAGAACTCCTTTATTTTGTCAAGTTTCAAAGAGCTACTACAAACCATGTTGGATTTAGAGTTCCAAATTCATCTATCTATATGGGAGAGAACAGAGTGAAACCTCAAAATATAAACTGCTACTGAGAATGAACGCATCAACTTGGAAGAACAAAATTTGGTGAACCAAGTGGGATTTGTGTACTGATCATTACCACCAAGTATCACCAAGATTGGGTGAAAAAATATTTGCTGGTATTTCGGAAACTGGTAATTTCTTGGAAGCTTGGCAACCCCTCTCAATGAAATTGCTTTTCCACAGTCAGTGCCTAGGGCTACTTAAAGAGGAAACAATCCATAGAGACAAAACTGAGACCTCCTTTATTTTGTCAAGTTTCAAAGAGCTACTACAAACCATGTTGGATTTAGAGTTCCAAATTCATCTATCAATATAGGAGAGAACAGAGTGTAACCTAAATATATATACTGCTACTGTAGATGAACGCTTCAATCTAGAAGAACAAAATTTGGTGAGCCAAGTGGGATTTGTGTACTGATCATTACCACCAAGTATCATCAACATTGGGTGAAAAAATATTTGCTGGTATTTCGGAAACTCGTTATTTCTTAGAAGCTTGGCAACCCCTCTCAATGAAAGTGCGTTTCCAGTGTCGGTGCCTAGGGCTAATTGAAGAGGAAACAAACCATAGAGACCAAACTGAGAACTCCTTTATTTTGTCAAGTTTCAAAGAGCTACTACAAATCATGTTGTATTTAGAGTTCCAAATTCCTCTATCTATATAGCAGAGAACAGAGTGAAACCTAAATATAAAAACTGCTACTGTAGATGAACGCATCAACCTAGATGAACAAAATTTCGTGAGCCACGTGGGATTTGTGTACTGATCATTACCACCAAGTATCATCAAGATTGGGTGAAAAAATATTTGCTACTATTTCGGAAACATCGTAATTTCTTGGAAGCTTGGCAACCCCTCTCAATGGAAGTGCTTTTCCACAGTCTCTGCTTAAGTCTACTTGAAGCGGAAACAAATCATAGAGACAAAACTGAGAACTACTTTATTTTGTCAAGTTTCAAAGAGCTACTCCAAACCATGTTGGATTTAGAGTTCCAAATTCATCTATCTATATAGGAGAGAACAGAGTGAAACCTAAAAATAAAAACTGCTACTGAAAACGAACGCATCAACTTGGAAGAACAAAATTTTGTGAGCCAAGTGGGATTTGTGTACTGATCATTACTACCAAGTATCATAAAGATTGGGTGAAAAAATATTTGCTGGTATTTCGGAAACTGGTAATTTCTTGGAAGCTTGGCAACCCCTCTCAATGAAAGTGCTTTTCCACAGTCTCTGCCTAGGGCTATGTGATGCGGAAGCAAATCATAGAGACAAAATTGAGAACTCCTTTATTTTGCTAAGTTTCAAAGAGCTACTACAAACCATGTTGGTTTTAGAGTTCCAAATTCATCTATCTATATAGGAGACAACAGAGTGAAACCTTAAAATAAAAACTGCTACTGTAGACGAATGCTTCAACCTAAAAGAACAGAATTTGGTGAGCCAAGTGGGATTTGTGTACTTGTCCTTACCACCAAGTATCATCAACATTGGGTGAAAAAATATTTGCTGGTATTTCGGAAACTCGTTATTTCTTAGAAGCTTGGCAACCCCTCTCAATGAAAGTGCGTTTCCAGTGTCGGTGCCTAGGGCTAATTAAAGAGGAAACAAACCATAGAGACCAAACTGAGAACTCCTTTATTTTGTCAAGTTTCAAAGAGCTACTACAAACCATGTTGGTTTTAGAGTTCCAAATTCATCTATCTATATAGGAGACAACAGAGTGAAACCTTAAAATAAAAACTGCTACTGTAGACGAATGCTTCAACCTAAAAGAACAGAATTTGGTGAGCCAAGTGGGATTTGTGTACTTGTCCTTACCACCAAGTATCATCAACATTGGGTGAAAAAATATTTGCTGGTATTTCGGAAACTCGTTATTTCTTAGAAGCTTGGCAACCCCTCTCAATGAAAGTGCGTTTCCAGTGTCGGTGCCTAGGGCTAATTGAAGAGGAAACAAACCATAGAGACCAAACTGAGAACTCCTTTATTTTGTCAAGTTTCAAAGAGCTACTACAAATCATGTTGTATTTAGAGTTCCAAATTCCTCTATCTATATAGCAGAGAACAGAGTGAAACCTAAATATATAAACTGCTACTGTAGATGAACGCTTCAATCTAGATGAACAAAATTTCGTGAGCCACGTGGGATTTGTGTACTGATCATTACCACCACGTATCATCAAGATTGGGTGAAAAAATATTTGCTGGTATTTCGGAAACTCGTAATTTCTTGAAAGCTTGGCAACCCCTCTCAATGGAAGTGCTTTTCCACAGTCTCTGCTTAAGTCTACTTGAAGCGGAAACAAATCATAGAGACAAAACTGAGAACTCCTTTATTTTGTCAAGTTTCAAAGAGCAACTACAAACCATGTTGGATTTAGAGTTCCAAATTAATCTATCTATATAGCAGAGAACAGAGTGAAACCTAAAAATAAAAACTGCTACTGAAAACGAACGCGTCAACTTGGAAGAACAAAATTTGGTGAGCCACGTGGGATTTGTGTACTGATCATTACCACCAAGTATCATCAAGATTGGGTGAAAAAATATTTGCTGGTATTTTGGAAACTGGTAATTTCTGGGAAGCTTGGCAACCCCTCTCAATGAAACTGCTTTTCCACAGTCTCTGCCTAGGGCTATGTGAAGCGGAAACAAATCATAGAGACAAAACTGAGAACTCCTTTATTTTGTGAAGTTTCAAAGAGCCACTACAAACCATGTTGGATTTAGAGTTCCAAATTCATCTATCTATATAGGAGAGAACAGAGTGAAACCTAAATATAAAAACTGCTACTGTAGACGAACGCTTCAATCTAGAAGAACAAAATTTGGTGAGCCAAGCGGGTTTTGTGTACTGATCATTACCACCAAGTATCATCAACATTGGGTGTAAAAATATTTGCTGGTATTTCGGAAACTCGTTATTTCTTAGAAGCTTGGCAACCCCTCTCAATGAAAGTGCTTTTTCACCGTCGGTGCCTAAGGCTAATTGAAGAGAAAACAAACCATAGAGACAAAACTGAGAACTCCTTTCTTTTGTCAAGTTTCAAAGAGCTACTAAAAATCATGTTGGATTTAGAGTTCCAAATTCATCTACCTATATAGCAGAGAACAGAGTGAAACCTAAATATATAAACTTCTACTGTAGATGAACGCTTCAACCTAGAAGAACAAAACTGGTGAGCCAAGTGGGATTTGTGTACTGATCATTACCACCAAGTGTCATCAAGATTGGGTGAAAAAATATTTCTTGCTATTTCGGAAACATCATAATTTCTTGGAAGCTTGGCAACCCCTCTCAATGAAAGTGCTTTTCCACAGTCTCTGCTTAAGGCTACTTGAAGCGGAAACAAATCATAGAGACAAAAAAGAGAACTCCTTTATTTTGTCAAGTTTCAAAGAGCTACTACAAACCATGTTGGATTTAGAGTTCCAAATTCATCTATCTATATAGGAGAGAACAGAGTGAAACCTCAAAATATAAACTGCTACTGAAAATGAACGCATCAACTTGGAAGAACAAAATTTGGTGAACCAAGTGGGATTTGTGTACTGATCATTACCACCATGTATCATCAAGATTGGGTGAAAAAATATTTGCTGGTATTTCGGAAACTGGTAATTTCTTGGAAGCTTGGCAACCCCTCTCAATGAAATTGCTTTTCCACAGTCAGTGCCTAGGGCTACTTAAAGAGGAAACAATCCATAGAGACAAAACTGAGACCTCCTTTATTTTGTCAAGTTTCAAAGAGCTACTACAAACCATGTTGGATTTAGAGTTCCAAATTCATCTATCAATATAGGAGAGAACAGAGTGAAACCTAAAAATAAAAACTGCATCTGTAAACGAATGCTTCAACCTAGAAGAACAAAATTTGGTGAGCCAAGTGGGATTTGTGTACTGATCATTACTACCAAGTATCATAAAGATTGGGTGAAAAAATATTTGCTGGTATTTCGGAAACTGGTAATTTCTTGGAAGCTTGGCAACCCCTCTCAATGAAAGTGCTTTTCCACAGTCTCTGCCTAGGGCTATGTGATGCGGAAGCAAATCATAGAGACAAAATTGAGAACTCCTTTATTTTGCTAAGTTTCAAAGAGCTACTACAAACCATGTTGGTTTTAGAGTTCCAAATTCATCTATCTATATAGGAGACAACAGAGTGAAACCTTAAAATAAAAACTGCTACTGTAGACGAATGCTTCAACCTAAAAGAACAGAATTTGGTGAGCCAAGTGGGATTTGTGTACTTGTCCTTACCACCAAGTATCATCAAGATTGGGTGAAAAAATATTTGCTGGTATTTCAGAAACTCGTTATTTCTTTGAAGCTTGGCAACCCTTCTCAATGAAAGTGCTTTTCCACAGTCTGTGCCAGGGCTACTTGAAGAGGAAACAAACCATGGAGACAAAACTGAGAACTCCTTTATTTTGTCAAGTTTCAAAGAGCTACTACAAACCATGTTGGATTTAGTGTTCCAAATTCATCTATCTATATAGGAGAGAACAGAGTGAAACCTAAATATAAAAACTGCTACTGTAGACGAACGCTTCAATCTAGAAGAACAAAATATGGTGAGCCAAGTGGGTTTTGTGTACTGATCATTACCACCAAGTATCATCAACATTGGATGAAAAAATATTTGCTGGTATTTCGGAAACTCGTTATTTCTTGAAAGCTTGGCAACCCCTCTCAATGAAAGTGCTTTTCCACCGTCTGTGCCTAGGGCTACTTGAAGAGGAAACAAACCATAGAGACAAAACTGAGAACTCCTTTCTTTTGTCAAGTTTCAAAGAGCCAGTACAAACTATCTTGGATTTAGAGTTCCAAATTCATCTATCTATATAGCAGAGAACAGAGTGAAACCTCAAAATAAAAACTGCTACTGAAAATGAACGCATCAACTTGGAAGAACAAAATTTGGTGAGCCAAGTGGGATTTGTGTACTGATCATTACCACCAAGTATCATCAACATTGGGAGAAAAACTATTTGCTGGTATTTCGGAAACTCGTTATTTCGTATTGCTTGGCAACCCCTCTCCATGAAAGTGCTTTTCCACAGTCTCTGCTTAAGGCTACTTGAAGTGGAAACAAATCATAGAGACAAAACTGAGAACTCCTTTCTTTTGTCAAGTTTCAAAGAGCTACTACAAATCATGTTGGATTTAGAGTTCCAAATTCATCTATCTATATAGCAGAGAACAGAGTGAAACCTAAATATAAAAACTGCTACTGTAGATGAACGCTTCAACCTAGAAGAACAAAATTTGGTGAGCCAAGTGGGATTCGTGTACTGATCATGACCACCAAGTATCATCAAGATTGGGTGAAAAAATATTTGCTGCTATTTCGGAAACTGGTAATTTCTTGGAAGCTTGGCAACCCCTCTCAATGAAAGTGCTTTTCCACCACTGTGCCTAGGGCTACTTGAAGAGGAAACAAACCATAGAGACACAACTGAGAACTCCTTTATTTTGTCAAGTTTCGAAGAGCTACTACAAACCATATTGGATTTAGAGTTCTGAATTCATCTATCTATATAGGAGAGAACAGAGTGAAACCTAAATATAAAAACTGCTACTGTAGACGAACGCTTCAAGATAGAAGAACAAAATTTGGTGAGCCAAGTGGGATTTGTGTACCGATGTTCACCACCAAGTATCATCAAGATTGGGAGAAAAAATATTTGCTGGTATTTCGGAAACTCGTTATTTTTTAGAAGCTTGGCAACCCCCCTCAATGAAAGTGCTCTTCCAAAGTCTGTGCCAGGGCTACTTGAAGAGGAAACAAACCATAGAGAGAAAACTGAGAACTCCTTAATTTTGTCAAGTTTCAAAGAGCTACTACAAACCATGATGTATTTAGAGTTCCAAATTCATCTATCTATATAGGAGAGAACACAGTGAAACCTAAAAATAAAAACTGCTACTGAAAACGAACGCATCAACCTAGAAGAACAAAATTTGGTGAGTCAAGTGGGATTTGTGTACCGATCATTACCACCAAGTATCATCACGATTGGGTGAAAAAATATTTGCTGCTATTTCGAAAACTCGTTATATCTTAGAAGCTTGGCAACCCCTCTCAATGAAAGTGCTTTTCCACCGTCGGTGCCTAGGGCTAATTGAAGAGGAAACAAACCATAGAGACAAAACTGAGAACTCCTTTATTTTGTCAAGTTTCAAAGAGCTACTACAAACCATGTTGGTTTTAGAGTTCCAAATTCATCTATCTATATAGGAGAGAACAGAGTAAAACCTAAGAATAAAAACTGCTACTGTAGACGAATGCTTCAACCTAAAAGAACAGAATTTAGTGAGCCAAGTGGGATTTGTGTACTTGTCCTTACCAACAAGTATCATCAAGATTGGGTGAAAAAATATTTGCTGGTATTTCGGAAACTCGTTATTTCTTAGAAGCTTGGCAACCTTCTCAATGAAAGTGCTTTTCCACAGTCTGGGCCAGGGCTATTTGAAGAGGAAACAAACCATGGAGACAAAACTGAGAACTCCTTTATTTTGTCAAGTTTCAAAGAGCTACTACAAACCATGTTGGATTTAGTGTTCCAAATTCATCTATCTATATAGGAGAACAGAGTGAAACCTAAATATAAAAACTGCTACTGAAAACGAACGCATCAACTTGGAAGAACAAAATTTTGTGAGCCAAGTGGGATTTGTGTACTGATCATTACTACCAAGTATCATAAAGATTGGGTGAAAAAATATTTGCTGGTATTTCGGAAACTGGTAATTTCTTGGAAGCTTGGCAACCCCTCTCAATGAAAGTGCTTTTCCACAGTCTCTGCCTAGGGCTATGTGATGCGGAAGCAAATCATAGAGACAAAATTGAGAACTCCTTTATTTTGCTAAGTTTCAAAGAGCTACTACAAACCATGTTGGTTTTAGAGTTCCAAATTCATCTATCTATATAGGAGACAACAGAGTGAAACCTTAAAATAAAAACTGCTACTGTAGACGAATGCTTCAACCTAAAAGAACAGAATTTGGTGAGCCAAGTGGGATTTGTGTACTTGTCCTTACCACCAAGTATCATCAACATTGGGTGAAAAAATATTTGCTGGTATTTCGGAAACTCGTTATTTCTTAGAAGCTTGGCAACCCCTCTCAATGAAAGTGCGTTTCCAGTGTCGGTGCCTAGGGCTAATTGAAGAGGAAACAAACCATAGAGACCAAACTGAGAACTCCTTTATTTTGTCAAGTTTCAAAGAGCTACTACAAATCATGTTGTATTTAGAGTTCCAAATTCCTCTATCTATATAGCAGAGAACAGAGTGAAACCTAAATATATAAACTGCTACTGTAGATGAACGCTTCAATCTAGATGAACAAAATTTCGTGAGCCACGTGGGATTTGTGTACTGATCATTACCACCAAGTATCATCAAGATTGGGTGAAAAAATATTTGCTACTATTTCGGAAACATCGTAATTTCTTGGAAGCTTGGCAACCCCTCTCAATGGAAGTGCTTTTCCACAGTCTCTGCTTAAGTCTACTTGAAGCGGAAACAAATCATAGAGACAAAACTGAGAACTCCTTTATTTTGTCAAGTTTCAAAGAGCTACTACAAACCATGTTGGATTTAGAGTTCCAAATTCATCTATCTATATAGGAGAGAACAGAGTGTAACCTAAATATATATACTGCTACTGTAGATGAACGCTTCAATCTAGAAGAACAAAATTTAGTGAGCCAAGTGGGATTTGTGTACTGATCATTACCACCACGTATCATCAAGATTGGGTGAAAAAATATTTGCTGGTATTTCGGAAACTCGTAATTTCTTGAAAGCTTGGCAACCCCTCTCAATGAAAGTGCTTTTCCACCGTCTGTGCCTATGGCTACTTGAAGAGGAAACAAACCATAGAGACAAAACTGAGAACTACTTTATTTTGTCAAGTTTCAAAGAGCAACTACAAACCATGTTGGATTTAGAGTTCCAAATTAATCTATCTATATAGCAGAGAACAGAGTGAAACCTAAAAATAAAAACTGCTACTGAAAACGAACGCGTCAACTTGGAAGAACAAAATTTGGTGAGCCACGTGGGATTTGTGTACTGATCATTACCACCAAGTATCATCAAGATTGGGTGAAAAAATATTTGCTGGTATTTTGGAAACTGGTAATTTCTGGGAAGCTTGGCAACCCCTCTCAATGAAACTGCTTTTCCACAGTCTCTGCCTAGGGCTATGTGAAGCGGAAACAAATCATAGAGACAAAACTGAGAACTCCTTTATTTTGTCAAGTTTCAAAGAGCCACTACAAACCATGTTGGATTTAGAGTTCCAAATTCATCTATCTATATAGGAGAGAACAGAGTGAAACCTAAATATAAAAACTGCTACTGTAGACGAACGCTTCAATCTAGAAGAACAAAATTTGGTGAGCCAAGCGGGTTTTGTGTACTGATCATTACCACCAAGTATCATCAACATTGGGTGTAAAAATATTTGCTGGTATTTCGGAAACTCGTTATTTCTTAGAAGCTTGGCAACCCCTCTCAATGAAAGTGCTTTTTCACCGTCGGTGCCTAAGGCTAATTGAAGAGAAAACAAACCATAGAGACAAAACTGAGAACTCCTTTCTTTTGTCAAGTTTCAAAGAGCTACTAAAAATCATGTTGGATTTAGAGTTCCAAATTCATCTACCTATATAGCAGAGAACAGAGTGAAACCTAAATATATAAACTTCTACTGTAGATGAACGCTTCAACCTAGAAGAACAAAACTGGTGAGCCAAGTGGGATTTGTGTACTGATCATTACCACCAAGTGTCATCAAGATTGGGTGAAAAAATATTTCTTGCTATTTCGGAAACATCATAATTTCTTGGAAGCTTGGCAACCCCTCTCAATGAAAGTGCTTTTCCACAGTCTCTGCTTAAGGCTACTTGAAGCGGAAACAAATCATAGAGACAAAAAAGAGAACTCCTTTATTTTGTCAAGTTTCAAAGAGCTACTACAAACCATGTTGGATTTAGAGTTCCAAATTCATCTATCTATATAGGAGAGAACAGAGTGAAACCTCAAAATATAAACTGCTACTGAAAATGAACGCATCAACTTGGAAGAACAAAATTTGGTGAACCAAGTGGGATTTGTGTACTGATCATTACCACCAAGTATCATCAAGATTGGGTGAAAAAATATTTGCTGGTATTTCGGAAACTGGTAATTTCTTGGAAGCTTGGCAACCCCTCTCAATGAAATTGCTTTTCCACAGTCAGTGCCTAGGGCTACTTAAAGAGGAAACAATCCATAGAGACAAAACTGAGACCTCCTTTATTTTGTCAAGTTTCAAAGAGCTACTACAAACCATGTTGGATTTAGAGTTCCAAATTCATCTATCAATATAGGAGAGAACAGAGTGAAACCTAAAAATAAAAACTGCATCTGTAAACGAATGCTTCAACCTAGAAGAACAAAATTTGGTGAGCCAAGTGGGATTTGTGTACTGATCATTACTACCAAGTATCATAAAGATTGGGTGAAAAAATATTTGCTGGTATTTCGGAAACTGGTAATTTCTTGGAAGCTTGGCAACCACTCTCAATGAAAGTGCTTTTCCACAGTCTCTGCCTAGGGCTATGTGATGCGGAAGCAAATCATAGAGACAAAATTGAGAACTCCTTTATTTTGCTAAGTTTCAAAGAGCTACTACAAACCATGTTGGTTTTAGAGTTCCAAATTCATCTATCTATATAGGAGACAACAGAGTGAAACCTTAAAATAAAAACTGCTACTGTAGACGAATGCTTCAACCTAAAAGAACAGAATTTGGTGAGCCAAGTGGGATTTGTGTACTTGTCCTTACCACCAAGTATCATCAAGATTGGGTGAAAAAATATTTGCTGGTATTTCAGAAACTCGTTATTTCTTTGAAGCTTGGCAACCCTTCTCAATGAAAGTGCTTTTCCACAGTCTGTGCCAGGGCTACTTGAAGAGGAAACAAACCATGGAGACAAAACTGAGAACTCCTTTATTTTGTCAAGTTTCAAAGAGCTACTACAAACCATGTTGGATTTAGTGTTCCAAATTCATCTATCTATATAGGAGAGAACAGAGTGAAACCTAAATATAAAAACTGCTACTGTAGACGAACGCTTCAATCTAGAAGAACAAAATATGGTGAGCCAAGTGGGTTTTGTGTACTGATCATTACCACCAAGTATCATCAACATTGGATGAAAAAATATTTGCTGGTATTTCGGAAACTCGTTATTTCTTGAAAGCTTGGCAACCCCTCTCAATGAAAGTGCTTTTCCACCGTCTGTGCCTAGGGCTACTTGAAGAGGAAACAAACCATAGAGACAAAACTGAGAACTCCTTTCTTTTGTCAAGTTTCAAAGAGCCAGTACAAACTATGTTGGATTTAGAGTTCCAAATTCATCTATCTATATAGCAGAGAACAGAGTGAAACCTCAAAATAAAAACTGCTACTGAAAATGAACGCATCAACTTGGAAGAACAAAATTTGGTGAGCCAAGTGGGATTTGTGTACTGATCATTACCACCAAGTATCATCAACATTGGGAGAAAAACTATTTGCTGGTATTTCGGAAACTCGTTATTTCGTATTGCTTGGCAACCCCTCTCCATGAAAGTGCTTTTCCACAGTCTCTGCTTAAGGCTACTTGAAGTGGAAACAAATCATAGAGACAAAACTGAGAACTCCTTTCTTTTGTCAAGTTTCAAAGAGCTACTACAAATCATGTTGGATTTAGAGTTCCAAATTCATCTATCTATATAGCAGAGAACAGAGTGAAACCTAAATATAAAAACTGCTACTGTAGATGAACGCTTCAACCTAGAAGAACAAAATTTGGTGAGCCAAGTGGGATTCGTGTACTGATCATGACCACCAAGTATCATCAAGATTGGGTGAAAAAATATTTGCTGCTATTTCGGAATCTGGTAATTTCTTGGAAGCTTGGCAACCCCTCTCAATGAAAGTGCTTTTCCACCACTGTGCCTAGGGCTACTTGAAGAGGAAACAAACCATAGAGACACAACTGAGAACTCCTTTATTTTGTCAAGTTTCAAAGAGCAACTACAAACCATGTTGGATTTAGAGTTCCAAATTAATCTATCTATATAGCAGAGAACAGAGTGAAACCTAAAAATAAAAACTGCTACTGAAAACGAACGCGTCAACTTGGAAGAACAAAATTTGGTGAGCCACGTGGGATTTGTGTACTGATCATTACCACCAAGTATCATCAAGATTGGGTGAAAAAATATTTGCTGGTATTTTGGAAACTGGTAATTTCTGGGAAGCTTGGCAACCCCTCTCAATGAAACTGCTTTTCCACAGTCTCTGCCTAGGGCTATGTGAAGCGGAAACAAATCATAGAGACAAAACTGAGAACTCCTTTATTTTGTCAAGTTTCAAAGAGCCACTACAAACCATGTTGGATTTAGAGTTCCAAATTCATCTATCTATATAGGAGAGAACAGAGTGAAACCTAAATATAAAAACTGCTACTGTAGACGAACGCTTCAATCTAGAAGAACAAAATTTGGTGAGCCAAGCGGGTTTTGTGTACTGATCATTACCACCAAGTATCATCAACATTGGGTGTAAAAATATTTGCTGGTATTTCGGAAACTCGTTATTTCTTAGAAGCTTGGCAACCCCTCTCAATGAAAGTGCTTTTTCACCGTCGGTGCCTAAGGCTAATTGAAGAGAAAACAAACCATAGAGACAAAACTGAGAACTCCTTTCTTTTGTCAAGTTTCAAAGAGCTACTAAAAATCATGTTGGATTTAGAGTTCCAAATTCATCTACCTATATAGCAGAGAACAGAGTGAAACCTAAATATATAAACTTCTACTGTAGATGAACGCTTCAACCTAGAAGAACAAAACTGGTGAGCCAAGTGGGATTTGTGTACTGATCATTACCACCAAGTGTCATCAAGATTGGGTGAAAAAATATTTCTTGCTATTTCGGAAACATCATAATTTCTTGGAAGCTTGGCAACCCCTCTCAATGAAAGTGCTTTTCCACAGTCTCTGCTTAAGGCTACTTGAAGCGGAAACAAATCATAGAGACAAAAAAGAGAACTCCTTTATTTTGTCAAGTTTCAAAGAGCTACTACAAACCATGTTGGATTTAGAGTTCCAAATTCATCTATCTATATAGGAGAGAACAGAGTGAAACCTCAAAATATAAACTGCTACTGAAAATGAACGCATCAACTTGGAAGAACAAAATTTGGTGAACCAAGTGGGATTTGTGTACTGATCATTACCACCAAGTATCATCAAGATTGGGTGAAAAAATATTTGCTGGTATTTCGGAAACTGGTAATTTCTTGGAAGCTTGGCAACCCCTCTCAATGAAATTGCTTTTCCACAGTCAGTGCCTAGGGCTACTTAAAGAGGAAACAATCCATAGAGACAAAACTGAGACCTCCTTTATTTTGTCAAGTTTCAAAGAGCTACTACAAACCATGTTGGATTTAGAGTTCCAAATTCATCTATCAATATAGGAGAGAACAGAGTGAAACCTAAAAATAAAAACTGCATCTGTAAACGAATGCTTCAACCTAGAAGAACAAAATTTGGTGAGCCAAGTGGGATTTGTGTACTGATCATTACTACCAAGTATCATAAAGATTGGGTGAAAAAATATTTGCTGGTATTTCGGAAACTGGTAATTTCTTGGAAGCTTGGCAACCACTCTCAATGAAAGTGCTTTTCCACAGTCTCTGCCTAGGGCTATGTGATGCGGAAGCAAATCATAGAGACAAAATTGAGAACTCCTTTATTTTGCTAAGTTTCAAAGAGCTACTACAAACCATGTTGGTTTTAGAGTTCCAAATTCATCTATCTATATAGGAGACAACAGAGTGAAACCTTAAAATAAAAACTGCTACTGTAGACGAATGCTTCAACCTAAAAGAACAGAATTTGGTGAGCCAAGTGGGATTTGTGTACTTGTCCTTACCACCAAGTATCATCAAGATTGGGTGAAAAAATATTTGCTGGTATTTCAGAAACTCGTTATTTCTTTGAAGCTTGGCAACCCTTCTCAATGAAAGTGCTTTTCCACAGTCTGTGCCAGGGCTACTTGAAGAGGAAACAAACCATGGAGACAAAACTGAGAACTCCTTTATTTTGTCAAGTTTCAAAGAGCTACTACAAACCATGTTGGATTTAGTGTTCCAAATTCATCTATCTATATAGGAGAGAACAGAGTGAAACCTAAATATAAAAACTGCTACTGTAGACGAACGCTTCAATCTAGAAGAACAAAATATGGTGAGCCAAGTGGGTTTTGTGTACTGATCATTACCACCAAGTATCATCAACATTGGATGAAAAAATATTTGCTGGTATTTCGGAAACTCGTTATTTCTTGAAAGCTTGGCAACCCCTCTCAATGAAAGTGCTTTTCCACCGTCTGTGCCTAGGGCTACTTGAAGAGGAAACAAACCATAGAGACAAAACTGAGAACTCCTTTCTTTTGTCAAGTTTCAAAGAGCCAGTACAAACTATGTTGGATTTAGAGTTCCAAATTCATCTATCTATATAGCAGAGAACAGAGTGAAACCTCAAAATAAAAACTGCTACTGAAAATGAACGCATCAACTTGGAAGAACAAAATTTGGTGAGCCAAGTGGGATTTGTGTACTGATCATTACCACCAAGTATCATCAACATTGGGAGAAAAACTATTTGCTGGTATTTCGGAAACTCGTTATTTCGTATTGCTTGGCAACCCCTCTCCATGAAAGTGCTTTTCCACAGTCTCTGCTTAAGGCTACTTGAAGTGGAAACAAATCATAGAGACAAAACTGAGAACTCCTTTCTTTTGTCAAGTTTCAAAGAGCTACTACAAATCATGTTGGATTTAGAGTTCCAAATTTATCTATCTATATAGCAGAGAACAGAGTGAAACCTAAATATAAAAACTGCTACTGTAGATGAACGCTTCAACCTAGAAGAACAAAATTTGGTGAGCCAAGTGGGATTCGTGTACTGATCATGACCACCAAGTATCATCAAGATTGGGTGAAAAAATATTTGCTGCTATTTCGGAATCTGGTAATTTCTTGGAAGCTTGGCAACCCCTCTCAATGAAAGTGCTTTTCCACCACTGTGCCTAGGGCTACTTGAAGAGGAAACAAACCATAGAGACACAACTGAGAACTCCTTTATTTTGTCAAGTTTCGAAGAGCTACTACAAACCATATTGGATTTAGAGTTCTGAATTCATCTATCTATATAGGAGAGAACAGAGTGAAACCTAAATATAAAAACTGCTACTGTAGACGAACGCTTCAAGATAGAAGAACAAAATTTGGTGAGCCAAGTGGGATTTGTGTACCGATGTTCACCACCAAGTATCATCAAGATTGGGAGAAAAAATATTTGCTGGTATTTCGGAAACTCGTTATTTTTTAGAAGCTTGGCAACCCCCCTCAATGAAAGTGCTCTTCCAAAGTCTGTGCCAGGGCTACTTGAAGAGGAAACAAACCATAGAGAGAAAACTGAGAACTCCTTAATTTTGTCAAGTTTCAAAGAGCTACTACAAACCATGATGTATTTAGAGTTCCAAATTCATCTATCTATATAGGAGAGAACACAGTGAAACCTAAAAATAAAAACTGCTACTGAAAACGAAAGCATCAACCTAGAAGAACAAAATTTGGTGAGTCAAGTGGGATTTGTGTACCGATCATTACCACCAAGTATCATCACGATTGGGTGAAAAAATATTTGCTGCTATTTCGAAAACTCGTTATATCTTAGAAGCTTGGCAACCCCTCTCAATGAAAGTGCTTTTCCACCGTCGGTGCCTAGGGCTAATTGAAGAGGAAACAAACCATAGAGACAAAACTGAGAACTCCTTTATTTTGTCAAGTTTCAAAGAGCTACTACAAACCATGTTGGTTTTAGAGTTCCAAATTCATCTATCTATATAGGAGAGAACAGAGTAAAACCTAAGAATAAAAACTGCTACTGTAGACGAATGCTTCAACCTAAAAGAACAGAATTTAGTGAGCCAAGTGGGATTTGTGTACTTGTCCTTACCATAAGTATCATCAAGATTGGGTGAAAAAATATTTGCTGGTATTTCGGAAACTCGTTATTTCTTAGAAGCTTGGCAACCTTCTCAATGAAAGTGCTTTTCCACAGTCTGGGCCAGGGCTATTTGAAGAGGAAACAAACCATGGAGACAAAACTGAGAACTCCTTTATTTTGTCAAGTTTCAAAGAGCTACTACAAACCATGTTGGATTTAGTGTTCCAAATTCATCTATCTATATAGGAGAACAGAGTGAAACCTAAATATAAAAACTGCTACTGAAAACGAACGCATCAACTTGGAAGAACAAAATTTTGTGAGCCAAGTGGGATTTGTGTACTGATCATTACTACCAAGTATCATAAAGATTGGGTGAAAAAATATTTGCTGGTATTTCGGAAACTGGTAATTTCTTGGAAGCTTGGCAACCCCTCTCAATGAAAGTGCTTTTCCACAGTCTCTGCCTAGGGCTATGTGATGCGGAAGCAAATCATAGAGACAAAATTGAGAACTCCTTTATTTTGCTAAGTTTCAAAGAGCTACTACAAACCATGTTGGTTTTAGAGTTCCAAATTCATCTATCTATATAGGAGACAACAGAGTGAAACCTTAAAATAAAAACTGCTACTGTAGACGAATGCTTCAACCTAAAAGAACAGAATTTGGTGAGCCAAGTGGGATTTGTGTACTTGTCCTTACCACCAAGTATCATCAACATTGGGTGAAAAAATATTTGCTGGTATTTCGGAAACTCGTTATTTCTTAGAAGCTTGGCAACCCCTCTCAATGAAAGTGCGTTTCCAGTGTCGGTGCCTAGGGCTAATTGAAGAGGAAACAAACCATAGAGACCAAACTGAGAACTCCTTTATTTTGTCAAGTTTCAAAGAGCTACTACAAACCATGTTGGTTTTAGAGTTCCAAATTCCTCTATCTATATAGCAGAGAACAGAGTGAAACCTAAATATATAAACTGCTACTGTAGATGAACGCTTCAATCTAGATGAACAAAATTTCGTGAGCCACGTGGGATTTGTGTACTGATCATTACCACCAAGTATCATCAAGATTGGGTGAAAAAATATTTGCTACTATTTCGGAAACATCGTAATTTCTTGGAAGCTTGGCAACCCCTCTCAATGGAAGTGCTTTTCCACAGTCTCTGCTTAAGTCTACTTGAAGCGGAAACAAATCATAGAGACAAAACTGAGAACTCCTTTATTTTGTCAAGTTTCAAAGAGCTACTACAAACCATGTTGGATTTAGAGTTCCAAATTCATCTATCTATATAGGAGAGAACAGAGTGTAACCTAAATATATATACTGCTACTGTAGATGAACGCTTCAATCTAGAAGAACAAAATTTAGTGAGCCAAGTGGGATTTGTGTACTGATCATTACCACCACGTATCATCAAGATTGGGTGAAAAAATATTTGCTGGTATTTCGGAAACTCGTAATTTCTTGAAAGCTTGGCAACCCCTCTCATTGAAAGTGCTTTTCCACCGTCTGTGCCTATGGCTACTTGAAGAGGAAACAAACCATAGAGACAAAACTGAGAACTACTTTATTTTGTCAAGTTTCAAAGAGCAACTACAAACCATGTTGGATTTAGAGTTCCAAATTAATCTATCTATATAGCAGAGAACAGAGTGAAACCTAAACATAAAAACTGCTACTGTAGATGAACGCTTCAAACTGGAAGAACAGAATTTGGTGAGCCAAGTGGGATTTGTGTACTTGTCCTTACCACCAAGTATCATCAAGATTGGGTGAAAAAATATTTGCTGGTATTTTGGAAACTGGTAATTTCTGGGAAGCTTGGCAACCCCTCTCAATGAAACTGCTTTTCCACAGTCTCTGCCTAGGGCTATGTGAAGCGGAAACAAATCATAGAGACAAAACTGAGAACTCCTTTATTTTGTCAAGTTTCAAAGAGCCACTACAAACCATGTTGGATTTAGAGTTCCAAATTCATATATCTATATAGGAGAGAACAGAGTGAAACCTAAATATAAAAACTGCTACTGTAGACGAACGCTTCAATCTAGAAGAACAAAATTTGGTGAGCCAAGCGGGTTTTGTGTACCGATCATTACCACCAAGTATCATCAACATTGGGTGTAAAAATATTTGCTGGTATTTCGGAAACTCGTTATTTCTTAGAAGCTTGGCAACCCCTCTCAATGAAAGTGCTTTTTCACCGTCGGTGCCTAAGGCTAATTGAAGAGAAAACAAACCATAGAGACAAAACTGAGAACTCCTTTCTTTTGTCAAGTTTCAAAGAGCTACTAAAAATCATGTTGGATTTAGAGTTCCAAATTCATCTACCTATATAGCAGAGAACAGAGTGAAACCTAAATATATAAACTTCTACTGTAGATGAACGCTTCAACCTAGAAGAACAAAACTGGTGAGCCAAGTGGGATTTGTGTACTGATCATTACCACCAAGTGTCATCAAGATTGGGTGAAAAAATATTTCTTGCTATTTCGGAAACATCATAATTTCTTGGAAGCTTGGCAACCCCTCTCAATGAAAGTGCTTTTCCACAGTCTCTGCTTAAGGCTACTTGAAGCGGAAACAAATCATAGAGACAAAAAAGAGAACTCCTTTATTTTGTCAAGTTTCAAAGAGCTACTACAAACCATGTTGGATTTAGAGTTCCAAATTCATCTATCTATATAGGAGAGAACAGAGTGAAACCTCAAAATATAAACTGCTACTGAAAATGAACGCATCAACTTGGAAGAACAAAATTTGGTGAACCAAGTGGGATTTGTGTACTGATCATTACCACCAAGTATCATCAAGATTGGGTGAAAAAATATTTGCTGGTATTTCGGAAACTGGTAATTTCTTGGAAGCTTGGCAACCCCTCTCAATGAAATTGCTTTTCCACAGTCAGTGCCTAGGGCTACTTAAAGAGGAAACAATCCATAGAGACAAAACTGAGACCTCCTTTATTTTGTCAAGTTTCAAAGAGCTACTACAAACCATGTTGGATTTAGAGTTCCAAATTCATCTATCAATATAGGAGAGAACAGAGTGAAACCTAAAAATAAAAACTGCATCTGTAAACGAATGCTTCAACCTAGAAGAACAAAATTTGGTGAGCCAAGTGGGATTTGTGTACTGATCATTACCACCAAGTATCATCAACATTGGGTGAAAAAATATTTGCTGGTATTTCGGAAACTCGTTATTTCTTAGAAGCTTGGCAACCCCTCTCAATGAAAGTGCGTTTCCAGTGTCGGTGCCTAGGGCTAATTGAAGAGGAAACAAACCATAGAGACCAAACTGAGAACTCCTTTATTTTGTCAAGTTTCAAAGAGCTACTACAAATCATGTTGTATTTAGAGTTCCAAATTCCTCTATCTATATAGCAGAGAACAGAGTGAAACCTAAATATAAAAACTGCTACTGTAGATGAACGCTTCAACCTAGATGAACAAAATTTCGTGAGCCACGTGGGATTTGTGTACTGATCATTACCACCAAGTATCATCAAGATTGGGTGAAAAAATATTTGCTACTATTTCGGAAACATCGTAATTTCTTGGAAGCTTGGCAACCCCTCTCAATGGAAGTGCTTTTCCTCAGTCTCTGCTTAAGTCTACTTGAAGCGGAAACAAATCATAGAGACAAAACTGAGAACTACTTTATTTTGTCAAGTTTCAAAGAGCTACTCCAAACCATGTTGGATTTAGAGTTCCAAATTCATCTATCTATATAGAAGAGAACAGAGTGAAACCTAAAAATAAAAACTGCTACTGAAAACGAACGCATCAACTTGGAAGAACAAAATTTTGTGAGCCAAGTGGGATTTGTGTACTGATCATTACTACCAAGTATCATAAAGATTGGGTGAAAAAATATTTGCTGGTATTTCGGAAACTGGTAATTTCTTGGAAGCTTGGCAACCCCTCTCAATGAAAGTGCTTTTCCACAGTCTCTGCCTAGGGCTATGTGATGCGGAAGCAAATCATAGAGACAAAATTGAGAACTCCTTTATTTTGCTAAGTTTCAAAGAGCTACTACAAACCATGTTGGTTTTAGAGTTCCAAATTCATCTATCTATATAGGAGACAACAGAGTGAAACCTTAAAATAAAAACTGCTACTGTAGACGAATGCTTCAACCTAAAAGAACAGAATTTGGTGAGCCAAGTGGGATTTGTGTACTTGTCCTTACCACCAAGTATCATCAACATTGGGTGAAAAAATATTTGCTGGTATTTCGGAAACTCGTTATTTCTTAGAAGCTTGGCAACCCCTCTCAATGAAAGTGCGTTTCCAGTGTCGGTGCCTAGGGCTAATTGAAGAGGAAACAAACCATAGAGACCAAACTGAGAACTCCTTTATTTTGTCAAGTTTCAAAGAGCTACTACAAATCATGTTGTATTTAGAGTTCCAAATTCCTCTGTCTATATAGCAGAGAACAGAGTGAAACCTAAATATATAAACTGCTACTGTAGATGAACGCTTCAATCTAGATGAACAAAATTTCGTGAGCCACGTGGGATTTGTGTACTGATCATTACCACCAAGTATCATCAAGATTGGGTGAAAAAATATTTGCTACTATTTCGGAAACATCGTAATTTCTTGGAAGCTTGGCAACCCCTCTCAATGGAAGTGCTTTTCCACAGTCTCTGCTTAAGTCTACTTGAAGCGGAAACAAATCATAGAGACAAAACTGAGAACTCCTTTATTTTGTCAAGTTTCAAAGAGCTACTACAAACCATGTTGGATTTAGAGTTCCAAATTCATCTATCTATATAGGAGAGAACAGAGTGTAACCTAAATATATATACTGCTACTGTAGATGAACGCTTCAATCTAGAAGAACAAAATTTGGTGAGCCAAGTGGGATTTGTGCACTGATCATTACCACCACGTATCATCAAGATTGGGTGAAAAAATATTTGCTGGTATTTCTGAAACTCGTAATTTCTTGAAAGCTTGGCAACCCCTCTCAATGAAAGTGCTTTTCCACCGTCTGTGCCTAGGGCTACTTGAAGAGGAAACAAACCATAGAGACAAAACTGAGAACTACTTTATTTTGTCAAGTTTCAAAGAGCAACTACAAACCATGTTGTATTTAGAGTTCCAAATTAATCTATCTATATAGCAGAGAACAGAGTGAAACCTAAAAATAAAAACTGCTACTGAAAACGAACGCGTCAACTTGGAAGAACAAAATTTGTTGAGCCACGTGGGATTTGTGTACTGATCATTACCACCAAGTGTCATCAAGATTGGGTGAAAAAATATTTGCTGGTATTTTGGAAACTGGTAATTTCTGGGAAGCTTGGCAACCCCTCTCAATGAAACTGCTTTTCCACAGTCTCTGCCTAGGGCTATGTGAAGCGGAAACAAATCATAGAGACAAAACTGAGAACTCCTTGATTTTGTCAAGTTTCAAAGAGCCACTACAAACCATGTTGGATTTAGAGTTCCAAATTCATCTATCTATATAGGAGAGAACAGAGTGAAACCTAAATATAAAAACTGCTACTGTAGACGAACGCTTCAATCTAGAAGAACAAAATTTGGTGAGCCAAGCGGGTTTTGTGTACTGATCATTACCACCAAGTATCATCAACATTGGGTGTAAAAATATTTGCTGGTATTTCGGAAACTCGTTATTTCTTAGAAGCTTGGCAACCCCTCTCAATGAAAGTGCTTTTTCACCGTCGGTGCCTAAGGCTAATTGAAGAGAAAACAAACCATAGAGACAAAACTGAGAACTCCTTTCTTTTGTCAAGTTTCAAAGAGCTACTAAAAATCATGTTGGATTTAGAGTTCCAAATTCATCTACCTATATAGCAGAGAACAGAGTGAAACCTAAATATATAAACTTCTACTGTAGATGAACGCTTCAACCTAGAAGAACAAAACTGGTGAGCCAAGTGGGATTTGTGTACTGATCATTACCACCAAGTGTCATCAAGATTGGGTGAAAAAATATTTTTTGCTATTTCGGAAACATCATAATTTCTTGGAAGCTTGGCAACCCCTCTCAATGAAAGTGCTTTTCCACAGTCTCTGCTTAAGGCTACTTGAAGCGGAAACAAATCATAGAGACAAAAAAGAGAACTCCTTTATTTTGTCAAGTTTCAAAGAGCTACTACAAACCATGTTGGATTTAGAGTTCCAAATTCATCTATCTATATAGGAGAGAACAGAGTGAAACCTCAAAATATAAACTGCTACTGAAAATGAACGCATCAACTTGGAAGAACAAAATTTGGTGAACCAAGTGGGATTTGTGTACTGATCATTACCACCAAGTATCATCAAGATTGGGTGAAAAAATATTTGCTGGTATTTCGGAAACTGGTAATTTCTTGGAAGCTTGGCAACCCCTCTCAATGAAATTGCTTTTCCACAGTCAGTGCCTAGGGCTACTTAAAGAGGAAACAATCCATAGAGACAAAACTGAGACCTCCTTTATTTTGTCAAGTTTCAAAGAGCTACTACAAACCATGTTGGATTTAGAGTTCCAAATTCATCTATCAATATAGGAGAGAACAGAGTGAAACCTAAAAATAAAAACTGCATCTGTAAACGAATGCTTCAACCTAGAAGAACAAAATTTGGTGAGCCAAATGGGATTTGTGTACTGATCATTACTACCAAGTATCATAAAGATTGGGTGAAAAAATATTTGCTGGTTTTTCGGAAACTGGTAATTTCTTGGAAGCTTGGCAACCCCTCTCAATGAAAGTGCTTTTCCACAGTCTCTGCCTAGGGCTATGTGATGCGGAAGCAAATCATAGAGACAAAATTGAGAACTCCTTTATTTTGCTAAGTTTCAAAGAGCTACTACAAACCATGTTGGTTTTAGAGTTCCAAATTCATCTATCTATATAGGAGACAACAGAGTGAAACCTTAAAATAAAAACTGCTACTGTAGACGAATGCTTCAACCTAAAAGAACAGAATTTGGTGAGCCAAGTGGGATTTGTGTACTTGTCCTTACCACCAAGTATCATCAAGATTGGGTGAAAAAATATTTGCTGGTATTTCAGAAACTCGTTATTTCTTTGAAGCTTGGCAACCCTTCTCAATGAAAGTGCTTTTCCACAGTCTGTGCCAGGGCTACTTGAAGAGGAAACAAACCATGGAGACAAAACTGAGAACTCCTTTATTTTGTCAAGTTTCAAAGAGCTACTACAAACCATGTTGGATTTAGTGTTCCAAATTCATCTATCTATATAGGAGAGAACAGAGTGAAACCTAAATATAAAAACTGCTACTGTAGACGAACGCTTCAATCTAGAAGAACAAAATATGGTGAGCCAAGTGGGTTTTGTGTACTGATCATTACCACCAAGTATCATCAACATTGGATGAAAAAATATTTGCTGGTATTTCGGAAACTCGTTATTTCTTGAAAGCTTGGCAACCCCTCTCAATGAAAGTGCTTTTCCACCGTCTGTGCCTAGGGCTACTTGAAGAGGAAACAAACCATAGAGACAAAACTGAGAACTCCTTTCTTTTGTCAAGTTTCAAAGAGCCAGTACAAACTATGTTGGATTTAGAGTTCCAAATTCATCTATCTATATAGCAGAGAACAGAGTGAAACCTCAAAATAAAAACTGCTACTGAAAATGAACGCATCAACTTGGAAGAACAAAATTTGGTGAGCCAAGTGGGATTTGTGTACTGATCATTACCACCAAGTATCATCAACATTGGGAGAAAAACTATTTGCTGGTATTTCGGAAACTCGTTATTTCGTATTGCTTGGCAACCCCTCTCCATGAAAGTGCTTTTCCACAGTCTCTGCTTAAGGCTACTTGAAGTGGAAACAAATCATAGAGACAAAACTGAGAACTCCTTTCTTTTGTCAAGTTTCAAAGAGCTACTACAAATCATGTTGGATTTAGAGTTCCAAATTCATCTATCTATATAGCAGAGAACAGAGTGAAACCTAAATATAAAAACTGCTACTGTAGATGAACGCTTCAACCTAGAAGAACAAAATTTGGTGAGCCAAGTGGGATTCGTGTACTGATCATGACCACCAAGTATCATCAAGATTGGGTGAAAAAATATTTGCTGCTATTTCGGAAACTGGTAATTTCTTGGAAGCTTGGCAACCCCTCTCAATGAAAGTGCTTTTCCACCACTGTGCCTAGGGCTACTTGAAGAGGAAACAAACCATAGAGACACAACTGAGAACTCCTTTATTTTGTCAAGTTTCGAAGAGCTACTACAAACCATATTGGATTTAGAGTTCTGAATTCATCTATCTATATAGGAGAGAACAGAGTGAAACCTAAATATAAAAACTGCTACTGTAGACGAACGCTTCAAGATAGAAGAACAAAATTTGGTGAGCCAAGTGGGATTTGTGTACCGATGTTCACCACCAAGTATCATCAAGATTGGGAGAAAAAATATTTGCTGGTATTTCGGAAACTCGTTATTTTTTAGAAGCTTGGCAACCCCCCTCAATGAAAGTGCTCTTCCAAAGTCTGTGCCAGGGCTACTTGAAGAGGAAACAAACCATAGAGAGAAAACTGAGAACTCCTTAATTTTGTCAAGTTTCAAAGAGCTACTACAAACCATGATGTATTTAGAGTTCCAAATTCATCTATCTATATAGGAGAGAACACAGTGAAACCTAAAAATAAAAACTGCTACTGAAAACGAACGCATCAACCTAGAAGAACAAAATTTGGTGAGTCAAGTGGGATTTGTGTACCGATCATTACCACCAAGTATCATCACGATTGGGTGAAAAAATATTTGCTGCTATTTCGAAAACTCGTTATATCTTAGAAGCTTGGCAACCCCTCTCAATGAAAGTGCTTTTCCACCGTCGGTGCCTAGGGCTAATTGAAGAGGAAACAAACCATAGAGACAAAACTGAGAACTCCTTTATTTTGTCAAGTTTCAAAGAGCTACTACAAACCATGTTGGTTTTAGAGTTCCAAATTCATCTATCTATATAGGAGAGAACAGAGTAAAACCTAAGAATAAAAACTGCTACTGTAGACGAATGCTTAAACCTAAAAGAACAGAATTTAGTGAGCCAAGTGGGATTTGTGTACTTGTCCTTACCAACAAGTATCATCAAGATTGGGTGAAAAAATATTTGCTGGTATTTCGGAAACTCGTTATTTCTTAGAAGCTTGGCAACCTTCTCAATGAAAGTGCTTTTCCACAGTCTGGGCCAGGGCTATTTGAAGAGGAAACAAACCATGGAGACAAAACTGAGAACTCCTTTGTTTTGTCAAGTTTCAAAGAGCTACTACAAACCATGTTGGATTTAGTGTTCCAAATTCATCTATCTATATAGGAGAACAGAGTGAAACCTAAATATAAAAACTGCTACTGAAAACGAACGCATCAACTTGGAAGAACAAAATTTTGTGAGCCAAGTGGGATTTGTGTACTGATCATTACTACCAAGTATCATAAAGATTGGGTAAAAAAATATTTGCTGGTATTTCGGAAACTGGTAATTTCTTGGAAGCTTGGCAACCCCTCTCAATGAAAGTGCTTTTCCACAGTCTCTGCCTAGGGCTATGTGATGCGGAAGCAAATCATAGAGACAAAATTGAGAACTCCTTTATTTTGCTAAGTTTCAAAGAGCTACTACAAACCATGTTGGTTTTAGAGTTCCAAATTCATCTATCTATATAGGAGACAACAGAGTGAAACCTTAAAATAAAAACTGCTACTGTAGACGAATGCTTACCCTAAAAGAACAGAATTTGGTGAGCCAAGTGGGATTTGTGTACTTGTCCTTACCACCAAGTATCATCAAGATTGGGTGAAAAAATATTTGCTGGTATTTCAGAAACTCGTTATTTCTTTGAAGCTTGGCAACCCTTCTCAATGAAAGTGCTTTTCCACAGTCTGTGCCAGGGCTACTTGAAGAGGAAACAAACCATGGAGACAAAACTGAGAACTCCTTTATTTTGTCAAGTTTCAAAGAGCTACTACAAACCATGTTGGATTTAGTGTTCCAAATTCATCTATCTATATAGGAGAGAACAGAGTGAAACCTAAATATAAAAACTGCTACTGTAGACGAACGCTTCAATCTAGAAGAACAAAATATGGTGAGCCAAGTGGGTTTTGTGTACTGATCATTACCACCAAGTATCATCAACATTGGATGAAAAAATATTTGCTGGTATTTCGGAAACTCGTTATTTCTTGAAAGCTTGGCAACCCCTCTCAATGAAAGTGCTTTTCCACCGTCTGTGCCTAGGGCTACTTGAAGAGGAAACAAACCATAGAGACAAAACTGAGAACTCCTTTCTTTTGTCAAGTTTCAAAGAGCCAGTACAAACTATGTTGGATTTAGAGTTCCAAATTCATCTATCTATATAGCAGAGAACAGAGTGAAACCTCAAAATAAAAACTGCTACTGAAAATGAACGCATCAACTTGGAAGAACAAAATTTGGTGAGCCAAGTGGGATTTGTGTACTGATCATTACCACCAAGTATCATCAACATTGGGAGAAAAACTATTTGCTGGTATTTCGGAAACTCGTTATTTCGTATTGCTTGGCAACCCCTCTCCATGAAAGTGCTTTTCCACAGTCTCTGCTTAAGGCTACTTGAAGTGGAAACAAATCATAGAGACAAAACTGAGAACTCCTTTCTTTTGTCAAGTTTCAAAGAGCTACTACAAATCATGTTGGATTTAGAGTTCCAAATTCATCTATCTATATAGCAGAGAACAGAGTGAAACCTAAATATAAAAACTGCTACTGTAGATGAACGCTTCAACCTAGAAGAACAAAATTTGGTGAGCCAAGTGGGATTCGTGTACTGATCATGACCACCAAGTATCATCAAGATTGGGTGAAAAAATATTTGCTGCTATTTCGGAAACTGGTAATTTCTTGGAAGCTTGGCAACCCCTCTCAATGAAAGTGCTTTTCCACCACTGTGCCTAGGGCTACTTGAAGAGGAAACAAACCATAGAGACACAACGGAGAACTCCTTTATTTTGTCAAGTTTCGAAGAGCTACTACAAACCATAATGGATTTAGAGTTCTGAATTCATCTATCTATATAGGAGAGAACAGAGTGAAACCTAAATATAAAAACTGCTACTGTAGACGAACGCTTCAAGAAGAAGAACAAAATTTGGTGAGCCAAGTGGGATTTGTGTACCGATCTTCACCACCAAGTATCATCAAGATTGGGAGAAAAAATATTTGCTGGTATTTCGGAAACTCGTTATTTTTTAGAAGCTTGGCAACCCCCCTCAATGAAAGTGCTCTTCCACAGTCTGTGCCAGGGCTACTTGAAGAGGAAACAAACCATAGAGAGAAAACTGAGAACTCCTTAATTTTGTCAAGTTTCAAAGAGCTACTACAAACCATGATGTATTTAGAGTTCCAAATTCATCTATCTATATAGGAGAGAACACAGTGAAACCTAAAAATAAAAACTGCTACTGAAAACGAACGCATCAACCTAGAAGAACAAAATTTGGTGAGTCAAGTGGGATTTGTGTACCGATCATTACCACCAAGTATCATCACGATTGGGTGAAAAAATATTTGCTGCTATTTCGAAAACTCGTTATATCTTAGAAGCTTGGCAACCCCTCTCAATGAAAGTGCTTTTCCACCGTCGATGCCTAGGGCTAATTGAAGAGGAAACAAACCATAGAGACAAAACTGAGAACTCCTTTATTTTGTCAAGTTTCAAAGAGCTACTACAAACCATGTTGGTTTTAGAGTTCCAAATTCATCTATCTATATAGGAGAGAACAGAGTAAAACCTAAGAATAAAAACTGCTACTGTAGACGAATGCTTCAACCTAAAAGAACAGAATTTAGTGAGCCAAGTGGGATTTGTGTACTTGTCCTTACCAACAAGTATCATCAAGATTGGGTGAAAAAATATTTGCTGGTATTTCGGAAACTCGTTATTTCTTAGAAGCTTGGCAACCTTCTCAATGAAAGTGCTTTTCCACAGTCTGGGCCAGGGCTATTTGAAGAGGAAACAAACCATGGAGACAAAACTGAGAACTCCTTTATTTTGTCAAGTTTCAAAGAGCTACTACAAACCATGTTGGATTTAGTGTTCCAAATTCATCTATCTATATAGGAGAACAGAGTGAAACCTAAATATAAAAACTGCTACTGTAGACGAACGCTTCAATCTAGAAGAACAAAATTTGGTGAGCCAAGTGGGTTTTGTGTACTGATCATTACCACCAAGTATCATCAACATTGGGTGAAAAAATATTTGCTGGTATTTCGCAAACTCGTTATTTCTTGAAAGCTTGGCAACCCCTCTCAATGAAAGTGCTTTTCCACAGTCTCTGCTTAGAGCTACTTGAAGCGGAAACAAATCGTAGAGACAAAACTGAGAACTCCTTTATTTCGTCAAGTTTCAAAGAGCTACTACAAACCATGATGGATTTAGAGTTCCAAATTCATCTATCTATATGGGAGAGAACAGAGTGAAACCTAAAAATAAAAACTACTACTGAAAACGAACGCATCAATCTAGAAGAACAAAATTTGGTGAGTCAAGTGGGATTTGTGTACCGATCATTACCAAGAAGTATCATCAAGATTGGGTGAAAAAATATTTGCTGGTATATCGGAAACTGGTAATTTCTTGGAAGCTTGTCAACCCCTCTCAATGAAAGTGCTTTTCCACCATCTGTGCCTAGGGCTACTTGAAGCGGAAACAAACCAAAAAGACAAAACTGAGAACTCCTTTATTTTGTCAAGTTTCAAAGAGCCACTACAAAACATGTTGGATTTCGAGTTAAAAATTCATCTATCTATATACGAGAGAACACAGTGAAACCTAAACATAAAAACTGCTACTGTAGAAGAACGCTTCAACCTAGACTAACAAAATTTGGTGAGCCATGTGGGATTTGAGTACTGATCATTACCACCAAGTATCATCAAGATTGGGTGAAAAAATATTTGCTGGTATTTCGGAAACTCGTAATTTCGTGGAAGCTTGGCAACCTCTCTCAATGAAAGTGCTTTTCCACAGTCACTGCTCTGGGCTACTTGAAGCGGAATCAAATCATAGAGACAAAACTGAGAACTCCTTTACTTTGTCAAGTTTCAAAGAGCTACTACAAACCATATTGGATTTAGAATTCCAAATTCATCTATCTATATAGAAGAGAGAGAGTGAAACCTAAATATAAAAACTGCTACTGTAGATGAACGCTTCAACCTAGAAGAACAAAATTTGGTGAGCCAAGTAGGATTTGTGTACTGATCATTACCACCAAGTGTCATCAAGATTGTGAGTAAAAATATTTGCTGCTATTTCGGAAATTCGTTATTTCTTAGAAGCTTGGCATCCCCACTCATTGAAAGTGCTTTTCCACAGTCTGTGCCTAGGACTACTTGAGAGGAAACACCATAGAAACAAAACTGAGAACTCCTTTATTTTGTCAAGTTTCAAAGAGCTACTACAAACCCGTTTGGATTTAGAGTTCCAAATTCATCTATCTATATAGGAGAGAACAGAGAGAAACCTAAATATAAAAACTGCTACTGTAGACGAACGCTTCAATCTAGAAGAACAAAATTTGGTGAGCCAAGTGGGTTTTGTGAACTGACCATTACCACCAAGTATCATCAACATTGCGTAAAAAAATATTTGCTGGTATTTGGGAAACTCATTATTTCTAAGAAGCTTGGCAACCGCTCTCAATCAAAGTGCTTTTCCACCGTCGGTGCCTAGGGCTAATTGAAGAGGAAAAAAACCATAGAGACAAAAGTGAGAACTACTTTCTTTTGTCAAGTTTCAAAGAGCTTCTACAAATCATGTTGGATTTAGAGTTCCAAATTCCTCTATCTATATAGCAGAGAACAGAGTGAAACCTAAATATAAAAACTGCTACTGTAGATGAACACTTCAACCTAGATGAACAAAATTTGGTGAGTGATGTGGGATTTGTGTACTGATCATTACCACCAAGTATCATCAAGATTGGGTGAAAAAATATTTGCTGGTATTTCAGAAACTCGTTATTTCTTAGAAGCTTGGCAACCCCTCTCAATGAGAGTGCTTTTCCACAGTCTGTGCCTAGGGCTACTTGATGAGGAAACAAAATATTGAGACAAAACTGAGAACTCCTTTATTTTTTCAAGTTTCAAAGAGCTACTACAAACCATGTTGGATTTAGAGTTCCATATTCATCTATCTATATAGGAGAGAACAGAGTGAAACCTAAATATAAAAACTGCTACTGTAGACAATCGCGTCAACGTAGAAGAACAAAATTTGGTGAGCCAAGTGGGATTTGTGTTCGGATCATTACCACCCAGTATCATCTACGTGGGTGAAAAAATATTTGCTGGTATTTCAGAAACTCGTAATTTCTTGAAAGCTTGGCAACCCCTCTCAATGAAATTGCTTTTCCACTGTCTGTGCCTAGGGCTACTTGAAGAGGAAACAAAGCATTGAGACAAAAATGAGAACTCCTTTATTTTGTCAAGTTTCAAAGAGCTACTACAAACCATGTTGGATTTAGAGTTCCAAATTCATCTATCTATATAGGGGATTACTGAGTGAAACCTAAATATAAAAACTGCTACTGTAGATGAACGCTTCAACCTAGTAGAACAAAATTTGGTGAGCCAAGTGGGATATGTGTACTGATCATTACCACCAAGTATCTTCAAAATTCGGTGAAAAAATATTTGCTGGTATTTCAGAAACTTGTTATTTCTTAGAAGCTTTGCAACCTTTCTCAATGAAAGTGCTTTTCCACTTTCTGTGCTTAGGGCGACTTGAAGAGGAAACAAACCACAGAGACAAAACTGAGAACTCCTTTATTTTGGCTAGTTTCAAACAGCTACTACAAACCATGTTGGATTTAGAGTTCCAAATTCATCTATCTATATAGGAGAGAATAGAGTGAAAAATAAAAATAAAAACTGCTATTTTAAACGAACACTTCAAACTAGAAGAACAAAATTTGGTGAGCCAAGTGGGATTTGTGTACTGATTATTACCACCAATAATCATCAAGATTGGGTGAAAATATATTTGGTGGTATTTCTGAAACTCGTTATTTCTTAGAAGCTTGGCAACCCCTCTCAATGAAAGTGCTTTTCCACAGTCTGTGCCTTGGACTAGATGAAGAGGAAACAAACCATAGAGAAAAAACTGAGAACTCATTTATTTTGTCAAGTTTCAAAGAGCTACTACAATCAATGTTGGATTAGAGTTCCAAATTCATCTATCTATATAATAGAGAACAGAGTGAAACCTAAAAATAAAAACTGCTACTGTAAACCAAAGCTTCAACCTAGAAGAACAAAATTTGGTGAGCCAAGTGGGATTTGTGGACTTCTCATTACCACCAAGTGTCATCAAGATTGGGTGAAAAAATATTTGCTAGTATTTCGGAAACTCGTAATTTCTTGGAAGCGTGGCAACCCCTCTCAATGAAAGTGCTTTTCCACAGTCTCTGCTTAGGGCTACTTGAATCGGAAACAAAGCATAGAGACAAAACTGAGAACTCCTTTATTTTCTCAAGTTTCAAAGAGCTACTACAAACCATGTTGGATTTAGAGTTCCAAATTCATCTATCTATATAGGAGAGAACAGAGTGAAACCTAAATATATAAACTGCTACTCTAGACGAATGCTTCAACCTAGAAGAACACAATTTGGTGAGCCAAGTGGGATTTTTGTACTGATCATTACAACCAAGTATCATGAAGATTGGGTGAAAAAATATTTGCTAGTATTTCGGAAACTCGTAATTTCTTGGAAGCGTGGCAACCCCTCTCAATGAAAGTGCTTTTATACAGTCTGCGCCTAGGGCTACTTGAAGAGGAAACAAACCATAGAGACAAAACTGATAACTCCTTTATTTTGTCAAGTTTCAAACAGCTACTACAAACCATGTTGGATTTAGAGTTCCAAATTCATCTATCTATATAGTAGAGAACAGAGTGAAACCTAAATAAAAAACTGCTACTGTAGATGAACGCTTCCACCTAGAAGAACAAAATTTGGTGAGCCAAGTGGGATTTGTGTACTGATCATTACCACCAAGAATCATCAACATTGGATGAAAAAATATTTGCTGGTTTTTCGGAAACTCGTTATTTCTTAGAAGCTTGGCAACCCCTCTCAATGAAAGTGCTTTTCCACAGTCTGTGCCTATGGCTACTTGAAGAGGAAACAAACCATTGAAACAAAACTAAGAACTCCGTATTTTGTCAAGTTTCAAAGAGCTCCAACAAACCATGTTGGATTTAGAGTTCCAAATTCATCTATCTATATAGTAGAGAACAGAGTGAAACCTAAATAAAAAACTGCTTCTGTAGACGAACGCTTCAACCTAGAAGAACAAAATTTGGTGAGCCATGTGGGATTTGTGTAGTGATCATTACCACCACGTATGATCAACAGTGGGTGAAAAAATATTTGCTGCTATTTCGGAATCTGGTAATTTCTTGGAAGCTTGGCAACCCCTCTCAATGAAAGTGCTTTTCCACCACTGTGCCTAGGGCTACTTGAAGAGGAAACAAACCATAGAGACACAACTGAGAACTCCTTTATTTTGTCAAGTTTCAAAGAGCAACTACAAACCATGTTGGATTTAGAGTTCCAAATTAATCTATCTATATAGCAGAGAACAGAGTGAAACCTAAAAATAAAAACTGCTACTGAAAACGAACGCGTCAACTTGGAAGAACAAAATTTGGTGAGCCACGTGGGATTTGTGTACTGATCATTACCACCAAGTATCATCAAGATTGGGTGAAAAAATATTTGCTGGTATTTTGGAAACTGGTAATTTCTGGGAAGCTTGGCAACCCCTCTCAATGAAACTGCTTTTCCACAGTCTCTGCCTAGGGCTATGTGAAGCGGAAACAAATCATAGAGACAAAACTGAGAACTCCTTTATTTTGTCAAGTTTCAAAGAGCCACTACAAACCATGTTGGATTTAGAGTTCCAAATTCATCTATCTATATAGGAGAGAACAGAGTGAAACCTAAATATAAAAACTGCTACTGTAGACGAACGCTTCAATCTAGAAGAACAAAATTTGGTGAGCCAAGCGGGTTTTGTGTACTGATCATTACCACCAAGTATCATCAACATTGGGTGTAAAAATATTTGCTGGTATTTCGGAAACTCGTTATTTCTTAGAAGCTTGGCAACCCCTCTCAATGAAAGTGCTTTTTCACCGTCGGTGCCTAAGGCTAATTGAAGAGAAAACAAACCATAGAGACAAAACTGAGAACTCCTTTCTTTTGTCAAGTTTCAAAGAGCTACTAAAAATCATGTTGGATTTAGAGTTCCAAATTCATCTACCTATATAGCAGAGAACAGAGTGAAACCTAAATATATAAACTTCTACTGTAGATGAACGCTTCAACCTAGAAGAACAAAACTGGTGAGCCAAGTGGGATTTGTGTACTGATCATTACCACCAAGTGTCATCAAGATTGGGTGAAAAAATATTTCTTGCTATTTCGGAAACATCATAATTTCTTGGAAGCTTGGCAACCCCTCTCAATGAAAGTGCTTTTCCACAGTCTCTGCTTAAGGCTACTTGAAGCGGAAACAAATCATAGAGACAAAAAAGAGAACTCCTTTATTTTGTCAAGTTTCAAAGAGCTACTACAAACCATGTTGGATTTAGAGTTCCAAATTCATCTATCTATATAGGAGAGAACAGAGTGAAACCTCAAAATATAAACTGCTACTGAAAATGAACGCATCAACTTGGAAGAACAAAATTTGGTGAACCAAGTGGGATTTGTGTACTGATCATTACCACCAAGTATCATCAAGATTGGGTGAAAAAATATTTGCTGGTATTTCGGAAACTGGTAATTTCTTGGAAGCTTGGCAACCCCTCTCAATGAAATTGCTTTTCCACAGTCAGTGCCTAGGGCTACTTAAAGAGGAAACAATCCATAGAGACAAAACTGAGACCTCCTTTATTTTGTCAAGTTTCAAAGAGCTACTACAAACCATGTTGGATTTAGAGTTCCAAATTCATCTATCAATATAGGAGAGAACAGAGTGAAACCTAAAAATAAAAACTGCATCTGTAAACGAATGCTTCAACCTAGAAGAACAAAATTTGGTGAGCCAAGTGGGATTTGTGTACTGATCATTACTACCAAGTATCATAAAGATTGGGTGAAAAAATATTTGCTGGTATTTCGGAAACTGGTAATTTCTTGGAAGCTTGGCAACCACTCTCAATGAAAGTGCTTTTCCACAGTCTCTGCCTAGGGCTATGTGATGCGGAAGCAAATCATAGAGACAAAATTGAGAACTCCTTTATTTTGCTAAGTTTCAAAGAGCTACTACAAACCATGTTGGTTTTAGAGTTCCAAATTCATCTATCTATATAGGAGACAACAGAGTGAAACCTTAAAATAAAAACTGCTACTGTAGACGAATGCTTCAACCTAAAAGAACAGAATTTGGTGAGCCAAGTGGGATTTGTGTACTTGTCCTTACCACCAAGTATCATCAAGATTGGGTGAAAAAATATTTGCTGGTATTTCAGAAACTCGTTATTTCTTTGAAGCTTGGCAACCCTTCTCAATGAAAGTGCTTTTCCACAGTCTGTGCCAGGGCTACTTGAAGAGGAAACAAACCATGGAGACAAAACTGAGAACTCCTTTATTTTGTCAAGTTTCAAAGAGCTACTACAAACCATGTTGGATTTAGTGTTCCAAATTCATCTATCTATATAGGAGAGAACAGAGTGAAACCTAAATATAAAAACTGCTACTGTAGACGAACGCTTCAATCTAGAAGAACAAAATATGGTGAGCCAAGTGGGTTTTGTGTACTGATCATTACCACCAAGTATCATCAACATTGGATGAAAAAATATTTGCTGGTATTTCGGAAACTCGTTATTTCTTGAAAGCTTGGCAACCCCTCTCAATGAAAGTGCTTTTCCACCGTCTGTGCCTAGGGCTACTTGAAGAGGAAACAAACCATAGAGACAAAACTGAGAACTCCTTTCTTTTGTCAAGTTTCAAAGAGCCAGTACAAACTATGTTGGATTTAGAGTTCCAAATTCATCTATCTATATAGCAGAGAACAGAGTGAAACCTCAAAATAAAAACTGCTACTGAAAATGAACGCATCAACTTGGAAGAACAAAATTTGGTGAGCCAAGTGGGATTTGTGTACTGATCATTACCACCAAGTATCATCAACATTGGGAGAAAAACTATTTGCTGGTATTTCGGAAACTCGTTATTTCGTATTGCTTGGCAACCCCTCTCCATGAAAGTGCTTTTCCACAGTCTCTGCTTAAGGCTACTTGAAGTGGAAACAAATCATAGAGACAAAACTGAGAACTCCTTTCTTTTGTCAAGTTTCAAAGAGCTACTACAAATCATGTTGGATTTAGAGTTCCAAATTCATCTATCTATATAGCAGAGAACAGAGTGAAACCTAAATATAAAAACTGCTACTGTAGATGAACGCTTCAACCTAGAAGAACAAAATTTGGTGAGCCAAGTGGGATTCGTGTACTGATCATGACCACCAAGTATCATCAAGATTGGGTGAAAAAATATTTGCTGCTATTTCGGAATCTGGTAATTTCTTGGAAGCTTGGCAACCCCTCTCAATGAAAGTGCTTTTCCACCACTGTGCCTAGGGCTACTTGAAGAGGAAACAAACCATAGAGACACAACTGAGAACTCCTTTATTTTGTCAAGTTTCGAAGAGCTACTACAAACCATATTGGATTTAGAGTTCTGAATTCATCTATCTATATAGGAGAGAACAGAGTGAAACCTAAATATAAAAACTGCTACTGTAGACGAACGCTTCAAGATAGAAGAACAAAATTTGGTGAGCCAAGTGGGATTTGTGTACCGATGTTCACCACCAAGTATCATCAAGATTGGGAGAAAAAATATTTGCTGGTATTTCGGAAACTCGTTATTTTTTAGAAGCTTGGCAACCCCCCTCAATGAAAGTGCTCTTCCAAAGTCTGTGCCAGGGCTACTTGAAGAGGAAACAAACCATAGAGAGAAAACTGAGAACTCCTTAATTTTGTCAAGTTTCAAAGAGCTACTACAAACCATGATGTATTTAGAGTTCCAAATTCATCTATCTATATAGGAGAGAACACAGTGAAACCTAAAAATAAAAACTGCTACTGAAAACGAAAGCATCAACCTAGAAGAACAAAATTTGGTGAGTCAAGTGGGATTTGTGTACCGATCATTACCACCAAGTATCATCACGATTGGGTGAAAAAATATTTGCTGCTATTTCGAAAACTCGTTATATCTTAGAAGCTTGGCAACCCCTCTCAATGAAAGTGCTTTTCCACCGTCGGTGCCTAGGGCTAATTGAAGAGGAAACAAACCATAGAGACAAAACTGAGAACTCCTTTATTTTGTCAAGTTTCAAAGAGCTACTACAAACCATGTTGGTTTTAGAGTTCCAAATTCATCTATCTATATAGGAGAGAACAGAGTAAAACCTAAGAATAAAAACTGCTACTGTAGACGAATGCTTCAACCTAAAAGAACAGAATTTAGTGAGCCAAGTGGGATTTGTGTACTTGTCCTTACCATAAGTATCATCAAGATTGGGTGAAAAAATATTTGCTGGTATTTCGGAAACTCGTTATTTCTTAGAAGCTTGGCAACCTTCTCAATGAAAGTGCTTTTCCACAGTCTGGGCCAGGGCTATTTGAAGAGGAAACAAACCATGGAGACAAAACTGAGAACTCCTTTATTTTGTCAAGTTTCAAAGAGCTACTACAAACCATGTTGGATTTAGTGTTCCAAATTCATCTATCTATATAGGAGAACAGAGTGAAACCTAAATATAAAAACTGCTACTGAAAACGAACGCATCAACTTGGAAGAACAAAATTTTGTGAGCCAAGTGGGATTTGTGTACTGATCATTACTACCAAGTATCATAAAGATTGGGTGAAAAAATATTTGCTGGTATTTCGGAAACTGGTAATTTCTTGGAAGCTTGGCAACCCCTCTCAATGAAAGTGCTTTTCCACAGTCTCTGCCTAGGGCTATGTGATGCGGAAGCAAATCATAGAGACAAAATTGAGAACTCCTTTATTTTGCTAAGTTTCAAAGAGCTACTACAAACCATGTTGGTTTTAGAGTTCCAAATTCATCTATCTATATAGGAGACAACAGAGTGAAACCTTAAAATAAAAACTGCTACTGTAGACGAATGCTTCAACCTAAAAGAACAGAATTTGGTGAGCCAAGTGGGATTTGTGTACTTGTCCTTACCACCAAGTATCATCAACATTGGGTGAAAAAATATTTGCTGGTATTTCGGAAACTCGTTATTTCTTAGAAGCTTGGCAACCCCTCTCAATGAAAGTGCGTTTCCAGTGTCGGTGCCTAGGGCTAATTGAAGAGGAAACAAACCATAGAGACCAAACTGAGAACTCCTTTATTTTGTCAAGTTTCAAAGAGCTACTACAAACCATGTTGGTTTTAGAGTTCCAAATTCCTCTATCTATATAGCAGAGAACAGAGTGAAACCTAAATATATAAACTGCTACTGTAGATGAACGCTTCAATCTAGATGAACAAAATTTCGTGAGCCACGTGGGATTTGTGTACTGATCATTACCACCAAGTATCATCAAGATTGGGTGAAAAAATATTTGCTACTATTTCGGAAACATCGTAATTTCTTGGAAGCTTGGCAACCCCTCTCAATGGAAGTGCTTTTCCACAGTCTCTGCTTAAGTCTACTTGAAGCGGAAACAAATCATAGAGACAAAACTGAGAACTCCTTTATTTTGTCAAGTTTCAAAGAGCTACTACAAACCATGTTGGATTTAGAGTTCCAAATTCATCTATCTATATAGGAGAGAACAGAGTGTAACCTAAATATATATACTGCTACTGTAGATGAACGCTTCAATCTAGAAGAACAAAATTTAGTGAGCCAAGTGGGATTTGTGTACTGATCATTACCACCACGTATCATCAAGATTGGGTGAAAAAATATTTGCTGGTATTTCGGAAACTCGTAATTTCTTGAAAGCTTGGCAACCCCTCTCATTGAAAGTGCTTTTCCACCGTCTGTGCCTATGGCTACTTGAAGAGGAAACAAACCATAGAGACAAAACTGAGAACTACTTTATTTTGTCAAGTTTCAAAGAGCAACTACAAACCATGTTGGATTTAGAGTTCCAAATTAATCTATCTATATAGCAGAGAACAGAGTGAAACCTAAACATAAAAACTGCTACTGTAGATGAACGCTTCAAACTGGAAGAACAGAATTTGGTGAGCCAAGTGGGATTTGTGTACTTGTCCTTACCACCAAGTATCATCAAGATTGGGTGAAAAAATATTTGCTGGTATTTTGGAAACTGGTAATTTCTGGGAAGCTTGGCAACCCCTCTCAATGAAACTGCTTTTCCACAGTCTCTGCCTAGGGCTATGTGAAGCGGAAACAAATCATAGAGACAAAACTGAGAACTCCTTTATTTTGTCAAGTTTCAAAGAGCCACTACAAACCATGTTGGATTTAGAGTTCCAAATTCATATATCTATATAGGAGAGAACAGAGTGAAACCTAAATATAAAAACTGCTACTGTAGACGAACGCTTCAATCTAGAAGAACAAAATTTGGTGAGCCAAGCGGGTTTTGTGTACCGATCATTACCACCAAGTATCATCAACATTGGGTGTAAAAATATTTGCTGGTATTTCGGAAACTCGTTATTTCTTAGAAGCTTGGCAACCCCTCTCAATGAAAGTGCTTTTTCACCGTCGGTGCCTAAGGCTAATTGAAGAGAAAACAAACCATAGAGACAAAACTGAGAACTCCTTTCTTTTGTCAAGTTTCAAAGAGCTACTAAAAATCATGTTGGATTTAGAGTTCCAAATTCATCTACCTATATAGCAGAGAACAGAGTGAAACCTAAATATATAAACTTCTACTGTAGATGAACGCTTCAACCTAGAAGAACAAAACTGGTGAGCCAAGTGGGATTTGTGTACTGATCATTACCACCAAGTGTCATCAAGATTGGGTGAAAAAATATTTCTTGCTCTTTCGGAAACATCATAATTTCTTGGAAGCTTGGCAACCCCTCTCAATGAAAGTGCTTTTCCACAGTCTCTGCTTAAGGCTACTTGAAGCGGAAACAAATCATAGAGACAAAAAAGAGAACTCCTTTATTTTGTCAAGTTTCAAAGAGCTACTACAAACCATGTTGGATTTAGAGTTCCAAATTCATCTATCTATATAGGAGAGAACAGAGTGAAACCTCAAAATATAAACTGCTACTGAAAATGAACGCATCAACTTGGAAGAACAAAATTTGGTGAACCAAGTGGGATTTGTGTACTGATCATTACCACCAAGTATCATCAAGATTGGGTGAAAAAATATTTGCTGGTATTTCGGAAACTGGTAATTTCTTGGAAGCTTGGCAACCCCTCTCAATGAAATTGCTTTTCCACAGTCAGTGCCTAGGGCTACTTAAAGAGGAAACAATCCATAGAGACAAAACTGAGACCTCCTTTATTTTGTCAAGTTTCAAAGAGCTACTACAAACCATGTTGGATTTAGAGTTCCAAATTCATCTATCAATATAGGAGAGAACAGAGTGAAACCTAAAAATAAAAACTGCATCTGTAAACGAATGCTTCAACCTAGAAGAACAAAATTTGGTGAGCCAAGTGGGATTTGTGTACTGATCATTACCACCAAGTATCATCAACATTGGGTGAAAAAATATTTGCTGGTATTTCGGAAACTCGTTATTTCTTAGAAGCTTGGCAACCCCTCTCAATGAAAGTGCGTTTCCAGTGTCGGTGCCTAGGGCTAATTGAAGAGGAAACAAACCATAGAGACCAAACTGAGAACTCCTTTATTTTGTCAAGTTTCAAAAAGCTACTACAAATCATGTTGTATTTAGAGTTCCAAATTCCTCTATCTATATAGCAGAGAACAGAGTGAAACCTAAATATAAAAACTGCTACTGTAGATGAACGCTTCAACCTAGATGAACAAAATTTCGTGAGCCACGTGGGATTTGTGTACTGATCATTACCACCAAGTATCATCAAGATTGGGTGAAAAAATATTTGCTACTATTTCGGAAACATCGTAATTTCTTGGAAGCTTGGCAACCCCTCTCAATGGAAGTGCTTTTCCTCAGTCTCTGCTTAAGTCTACTTGAAGCGGAAACAAATCATAGAGACAAAACTGAGAACTACTTTATTTTGTCAAGTTTCAAAGAGCTACTCCAAACCATGTTGGATTTAGAGTTCCAAATTCATCTATCTATATAGAAGAGAACAGAGTGAAACCTAAAAATAAAAACTGCTACTGAAAACGAACGCATCAACTTGGAAGAACAAAATTTTGTGAGCCAAGTGGGATTTGTGTACTGATCATTACTACCAAGTATCATAAAGATTGGGTGAAAAAATATTTGCTGGTATTTCGGAAACTGGTAATTTCTTGGAAGCTTGGCAACCCCTCTCAATGAAAGTGCTTTTCCACAGTCTCTGCCTAGGGCTATGTGATGCGGAAGCAAATCATAGAGACAAAATTGAGAACTCCTTTATTTTGCTAAGTTTCAAAGAGCTACTACAAACCATGTTGGTTTTAGAGTTCCAAATTCATCTATCTATATAGGAGACAACAGAGTGAAACCTTAAAATAAAAACTGCTACTGTAGACGAATGCTTCAACCTAAAAGAACAGAATTTGGTGAGCCAAGTGGGATTTGTGTACTTGTCCTTACCACCAAGTATCATCAACATTGGGTGAAAAAATATTTGCTGGTATTTCGGAAACTCGTTATTTCTTAGAAGCTTGGCAACCCCTCTCAATGAAAGTGCGTTTCCAGTGTCGGTGCCTAGGGCTAATTGAAGAGGAAACAAACCATAGAGACCAAACTGAGAACTCCTTTATTTTGTCAAGTTTCAAAGAGCTACTACAAATCATGTTGTATTTAGAGTTCCAAATTCCTCTGTCTATATAGCAGAGAACAGAGTGAAACCTAAATATATAAACTGCTACTGTAGATGAACGCTTCAATCTAGATGAACAAAATTTCGTGAGCCACGTGGGATTTGTGTACTGATCATTACCACCAAGTATCATCAAGATTGGGTGAAAAAATATTTGCTACTATTTCGGAAACATCGTAATTTCTTGGAAGCTTGGCAACCCCTCTCAATGGAAGTGCTTTTCCACAGTCTCTGCTTAAGTCTACTTGAAGCGGAAACAAATCATAGAGACAAAACTGAGAACTCCTTTATTTTGTCAAGTTTCAAAGAGCTACTACAAACCATGTTGGATTTAGAGTTCCAAATTCATCTATCTATATAGGAGAGAACAGAGTGTAACCTAAATATATATACTGCTACTGTAGATGAACGCTTCAATCTAGAAGAACAAAATTTGGTGAGCCAAGTGGGATTTGTGTACTGATCATTACCACCACGTATCATCAAGATTGGGTGAAAAAATATTTGCTGGTATTTCTGAAACTCGTAATTTCTTGAAAGCTTGGCAACCCCTCTCAATGAAAGTGCTTTTCCACCGTCTGTGCCTAGGGCTACTTGAAGAGGAAACAAACCATAGAGACAAAACTGAGAACTACTTTATTTTGTCAAGTTTCAAAGAGCAACTACAAACCATGTTGTATTTAGAGTTCCAAATTAATCTATCTATATAGCAGAGAACAGAGTGAAACCTAAAAATAAAAACTGCTACTGAAAACGAACGCGTCAACTTGGAAGAACAAAATTTGTTGAGCCACGTGGGATTTGTGTACTGATCATTACCACCAAGTGTCATCAAGATTGGGTGAAAAAATATTTGCTGGTATTTTGGAAACTGGTAATTTCTGGGAAGCTTGGCAACCCCTCTCAATGAAACTGCTTTTCCACAGTCTCTGCCTAGGGCTATGTGAAGCGGAAACAAATCATAGAGACAAAACTGAGAACTCCTTGATTTTGTCAAGTTTCAAAGAGCCACTACAAACCATGTTGGATTTAGAGTTCCAAATTCATCTATCTATATAGGAGAGAACAGAGTGAAACCTAAATATAAAAACTGCTACTGTAGACGAACGCTTCAATCTAGAAGAACAAAATTTGGTGAGCCAAGCGGGTTTTGTGTACTGATCATTACCACCAAGTATCATCAACATTGGGTGTAAAAATATTTGCTGGTATTTCGGAAACTCGTTATTTCTTAGAAGCTTGGCAACCCCTCTCAATGAAAGTGCTTTTTCACCGTCGGTGCCTAAGGCTAATTGAAGAGAAAACAAACCATAGAGACAAAACTGAGAACTCCTTTCTTTTGTCAAGTTTCAAAGAGCTACTAAAAATCATGTTGGATTTAGAGTTCCAAATTCATCTACCTATATAGCAGAGAACAGAGTGAAACCTAAATATATAAACTTCTACTGTAGATGAACGCTTCAACCTAGAAGAACAAAACTGGTGAGCCAAGTGGGATTTGTGTACTGATCATTACCACCAAGTGTCATCAAGATTGGGTGAAAAAATATTTTTTGCTATTTCGGAAACATCATAATTTCTTGGAAGCTTGGCAACCCCTCTCAATGAAAGTGCTTTTCCACAGTCTCTGCTTAAGGCTACTTGAAGCGGAAACAAATCATAGAGACAAAAAAGAGAACTCCTTTATTTTGTCAAGTTTCAAAGAGCTACTACAAACCATGTTGGATTTAGAGTTCCAAATTCATCTATCTATATAGGAGAGAACAGAGTGAAACCTCAAAATATAAACTGTTACTGAAAATGAACGCATCAACTTGGAAGAACAAAATTTGGTGAACCAAGTGGGATTTGTGTACTGATCATTACCACCAAGTATCATCAAGATTGGGTGAAAAAATATTTGCTGGTATTTCGGAAACTGGTAATTTCTTGGAAGCTTGGCAACCCCTCTCAATGAAATTGCTTTTCCACAGTCAGTGCCTAGGGCTACTTAAAGAGGAAACAATCCATAGAGACAAAACTGAGACCTCCTTTATTTTGTCAAGTTTCAAAGAGCTACTACAAACCATGTTGGATTTAGAGTTCCAAATTCATCTATCAATATAGGAGAGAACAGAGTGAAACCTAAAAATAAAAACTGCATCTGTAAACGAATGCTTCAACCTAGAAGAACAAAATTTGGTGAGCCAAATGGGATTTGTGTACTGATCATTACTACCAAGTATCATAAAGATTGGGTGAAAAAATATTTGCTGGTTTTTCGGAAACTGGTAATTTCTTGGAAGCTTGGCAACCCCTCTCAATGAAAGTGCTTTTCCACAGTCTCTGCCTAGGGCTATGTGATGCGGAAGCAAATCATAGAGACAAAATTGAGAACTCCTTTATTTTGCTAAGTTTCAAAGAGCTACTACAAACCATGTTGGTTTTAGAGTTCCAAATTCATCTATCTATATAGGAGACAACAGAGTGAAACCTTAAAATAAAAACTGCTACTGTAGACGAATGCTTCAACCTAAAAGAACAGAATTTGGTGAGCCAAGTGGGATTTGTGTACTTGTCCTTACCACCAAGTATCATCAAGATTGGGTGAAAAAATATTTGCTGGTATTTCAGAAACTCGTTATTTCTTTGAAGCTTGGCAACCCTTCTCAATGAAAGTGCTTTTCCACAGTCTGTGCCAGGGCTACTTGAAGAGGAAACAAACCATGGAGACAAAACTGAGAACTCCTTTATTTTGTCAAGTTTCAAAGAGCTACTACAAACCATGTTGGATTTAGTGTTCCAAATTCATCTATCTATATAGGAGAGAACAGAGTGAAACCTAAATATAAAAACTGCTACTGTAGACGAACGCTTCAATCTAGAAGAACAAAATATGGTGAGCCAAGTGGGTTTTGTGTACTGATCATTACCACCAAGTATCATCAACATTGGATGAAAAAATATTTGCTGGTATTTCGGAAACTCGTTATTTCTTGAAAGCTTGGCAACCCCTCTCAATGAAAGTGCTTTTCCACCGTCTGTGCCTAGGGCTACTTGAAGAGGAAACAAACCATAGAGACAAAACTGATAACTCCTTTCTTTTGTCAAGTTTCAAAGAGCCAGTACAAACTATGTTGGATTTAGAGTTCCAAATTCATCTATCTATATAGCAGAGAACAGAGTGAAACCTCAAAATAAAAACTGCTACTGAAAATGAACGCATCAACTTGGAAGAACAAAATTTGGTGAGCCAAGTGGGATTTGTGTACTGATCATTACCACCAAGTATCATCAACATTGGGAGAAAAACTATTTGCTGGTATTTCGGAAACTCGTTATTTCGTATTGCTTGGCAACCCCTCTCCATGAAAGTGCTTTTCCACAGTCTCTGCTTAAGGCTACTTGAAGTGGAAACAAATCATAGAGACAAAACTGAGAACTCCTTTCTTTTGTCAAGTTTCAAAGAGCTACTACAAATCATGTTGGATTTAGAGTTCCAAATTCATCTATCTATATAGCAGAGAACAGAGTGAAACCTAAATATAAAAACTGCTACTGTAGATGAACGCTTCAACCTAGAAGAACAAAATTTGGTGAGCCAAGTGGGATTCGTGTACTGATCATGACCACCAAGTATCATCAAGATTGGGTGAAAAAATATTTGCTGCTATTTCGGAAACTGGTAATTTCTTGGAAGCTTGGCAACCCCTCTCAATGAAAGTGCTTTTCCACCACTGTGCCTAGGGCTACTTGAAGAGGAAACAAACCATAGAGACACAACTGAGAACTCCTTTATTTTGTCAAGTTTCGAAGAGCTACTACAAACCATATTGGATTTAGAGTTCTGAATTCATCTATCTATATAGGAGAGAACAGAGTGAAACCTAAATATAAAAACTGCTACTGTAGACGAACGCTTCAAGATAGAAGAACAAAATTTGGTGAGCCAAGTGGGATTTGTGTACCGATGTTCACCACCAAGTATCATCAAGATTGGGAGAAAAAATATTTGCTGGTATTTCGGAAACTCGTTATTTTTTAGAAGCTTGGCAACCCCCCTCAATGAAAGTGCTCTTCCAAAGTCTGTGCCAGGGCTACTTGAAGAGGAAACAAACCATAGAGAGAAAACTGAGAACTCCTTAATTTTGTCAAGTTTCAAAGAGCTACTACAAACCATGATGTATTTAGAGTTCCAAATTCATCTATCTATATAGGAGAGAACACAGTGAAACCTAAAAATAAAAACTGCTACTGAAAACGAACGCATCAACCTAGAAGAACAAAATTTGGTGAGTCAAGTGGGATTTGTGTACCGATCATTACCACCAAGTATCATCACGATTGGGTGAAAAAATATTTGCTGCTATTTCGAAAACTCGTTATATCTTAGAAGCTTGGCAACCCCTCTCAATGAAAGTGCTTTTCCACCGTCGGTGCCTAGGGCTAATTGAAGAGGAAACAAACCATAGAGACAAAACTGAGAACTCCTTTATTTTGTCAAGTTTCAAAGAGCTACTACAAACCATGTTGGTTTTAGAGTTCCAAATTCATCTATCTATATAGGAGAGAACAGAGTAAAACCTAAGAATAAAAACTGCTACTGTAGACGAATGCTTAAACCTAAAAGAACAGAATTTAGTGAGCCAAGTGGGATTTGTGTACTTGTCCTTACCAACAAGTATCATCAAGATTGGGTGAAAAAATATTTGCTGGTATTTCGGAAACTCGTTATTTCTTAGAAGCTTGGCAACCTTCTCAATGAAAGTGCTTTTCCACAGTCTGGGCCAGGGCTATTTGAAGAGGAAACAAACCATGGAGACAAAACTGAGAACTCCTTTGTTTTGTCAAGTTTCAAAGAGCTACTACAAACCATGTTGGATTTAGTGTTCCAAATTCATCTATCTATATAGGAGAACAGAGTGAAACCTAAATATAAAAACTGCTACTGAAAACGAACGCATCAACTTGGAAGAACAAAATTTTGTGAGCCAAGTGGGATTTGTGTACTGATCATTACTACCAAGTATCATAAAGATTGGGTAAAAAAATATTTGCTGGTATTTCGGAAACTGGTAATTTCTTGGAAGCTTGGCAACCCCTCTCAATGAAAGTGCTTTTCCACAGTCTCTGCCTAGGGCTATGTGATGCGGAAGCAAATCATAGAGACAAAATTGAGAACTCCTTTATTTTGCTAAGTTTCAAAGAGCTACTACAAACCATGTTGGTTTTAGAGTTCCAAATTCATCTATCTATATAGGAGACAACAGAGTGAAACCTTAAAATAAAAACTGCTACTGTAGACGAATGCTTACCCTAAAAGAACAGAATTTGGTGAGCCAAGTGGGATTTGTGTACTTGTCCTTACCACCAAGTATCATCAAGATTGGGTGAAAAAATATTTGCTGGTATTTCAGAAACTCGTTATTTCTTTGAAGCTTGGCAACCCTTCTCAATGAAAGTGCTTTTCCACAGTCTGTGCCAGGGCTACTTGAAGAGGAAACAAACCATGGAGACAAAACTGAGAACTCCTTTATTTTGTCAAGTTTCAAAGAGCTACTACAAACCATGTTGGATTTAGTGTTCCAAATTCATCTATCTATATAGGAGAGAACAGAGTGAAACCTAAATATAAAAACTGCTACTGTAGACGAACGCTTCAATCTAGAAGAACAAAATATGGTGAGCCAAGTGGGTTTTGTGTACTGATCATTACCACCAAGTATCATCAACATTGGATGAAAAAATATTTGCTGGTATTTCGGAAACTCGTTATTTCTTGAAAGCTTGGCAACCCCTCTCAATGAAAGTGCTTTTCCACCGTCTGTGCCTAGGGCTACTTGAAGAGGAAACAAACCATAGAGACAAAACTGAGAACTCCTTTCTTTTGTCAAGTTTCAAAGAGCCAGTACAAACTATGTTGGATTTAGAGTTCCAAATTCATCTATCTATATAGCAGAGAACAGAGTGAAACCTCAAAATAAAAACTGCTACTGAAAATGAACGCATCAACTTGGAAGAACAAAATTTGGTGAGCCAAGTGGGATTTGTGTACTGATCATTACCACCAAGTATCATCAACATTGGGAGAAAAACTATTTGCTGGTATTTCGGAAACTCGTTATTTCGTATTGCTTGGCAACCCCTCTCCATGAAAGTGCTTTTCCACAGTCTCTGCTTAAGGCTACTTGAAGTGGAAACAAATCATAGAGACAAAACTGAGAACTCCTTTCTTTTGTCAAGTTTCAAAGAGCTACTACAAATCATGTTGGATTTAGAGTTCCAAATTCATCTATCTATATAGCAGAGAACAGAGTGAAACCTAAATATAAAAACTGCTACTGTAGATGAACGCTTCAACCTAGAAGAACAAAATTTGGTGAGCCAAGTGGGATTCGTGTACTGATCATGACCACCAAGTATCATCAAGATTGGGTGAAAAAATATTTGCTGCTATTTCGGAAACTGGTAATTTCTTGGAAGCTTGGCAACCCCTCTCAATGAAAGTGCTTTTCCACCACTGTGCCTAGGGCTACTTGAAGAGGAAACAAACCATAGAGACACAACTGAGAACTCCTTTATTTTGTCAAGTTTCGAAGAGCTACTACAAACCATAATGGATTTAGAGTTCTGAATTCATCTATCTATATAGGAGAGAACAGAGTGAAACCTAAATATAAAAACTGCTACTGTAGACGAACGCTTCAAGAAGAAGAACAAAATTTGGTGAGCCAAGTGGGATTTGTGTACCGATCTTCACCACCAAGTATCATCAAGATTGGGAGAAAAAATATTTGCTGGTATTTCGGAAACTCGTTATTTTTTAGAAGCTTGGCAACCCCCCTCAATGAAAGTGCTCTTCCACAGTCTGTGCCAGGGCTACTTGAAGAGGAAACAAACCATAGAGAGAAAACTGAGAACTCCTTAATTTTGTCAAGTTTCAAAGAGCTACTACAAACCATGATGTATTTAGAGTTCCAAATTCATCTATCTATATAGGAGAGAACACAGTGAAACCTAAAAATAAAAACTGCTACTGAAAACGAACGCATCAACCTAGAAGAACAAAATTTGGTGAGTCAAGTGGGATTTGTGTACCGATCATTACCACCAAGTATCATCACGATTGGGTGAAAAAATATTTGCTGCTATTTCGAAAACTCGTTATATCTTAGAAGCTTGGCAACCCCTCTCAATGAAAGTGCTTTTCCACCGTCGATGCCTAGGGCTAATTGAAGAGGAAACAAACCATAGAGACAAAACTGAGAACTCCTTTATTTTGTCAAGTTTCAAAGAGCTACTACAAACCATGTTGGTTTTAGAGTTCCAAATTCATCTATCTATATAGGAGAGAACAGAGTAAAACCTAAGAATAAAAACTGCTACTGTAGACGAATGCTTCAACCTAAAAGAACAGAATTTAGTGAGCCAAGTGGGATTTGTGTACTTGTCCTTACCAACAAGTATCATCAAGATTGGGTGAAAAAATATTTGCTGGTATTTCGGAAACTCGTTATTTCTTAGAAGCTTGGCAACCTTCTCAATGAAAGTGCTTTTCCACAGTCTGGGCCAGGGCTATTTGAAGAGGAAACAAACCATGGAGACAAAACTGAGAACTCCTTTATTTTGTCAAGTTTCAAAGAGCTACTACAAACCATGTTGGATTTAGTGTTCCAAATTCATCTATCTATATAGGAGAACAGAGTGAAACCTAAATATAAAAACTGCTACTGTAGACGAACGCTTCAATCTAGAAGAACAAAATTTGGTGAGCCAAGTGGGTTTTGTGTACTGATCATTACCACCAAGTATCATCAACATTGGGTGAAAAAATATTTGCTGGTATTTCGCAAACTCGTTATTTCTTGAAAGCTTGGCAACCCCTCTCAATGAAAGTGCTTTTCCACAGTCTCTGCTTAGAGCTACTTGAAGCGGAAACAAATCGTAGAGACAAAACTGAGAACTCCTTTATTTCGTCAAGTTTCAAAGAGCTACTACAAACCATGATGGATTTAGAGTTCCAAATTCATCTATCTATATGGGAGAGAACAGAGTGAAACCTAAAAATAAAAACTACTACTGAAAACGAACGCATCAATCTAGAAGAACAAAATTTGGTGAGTCAAGTGGGATTTGTGTACCGATCATTACCAAGAAGTATCATCAAGATTGGGTGAAAAAATATTTGCTGGTATATCGGAAACTGGTAATTTCTTGGAAGCTTGTCAACCCCTCTCAATGAAAGTGCTTTTCCACCATCTGTGCCTAGGGCTACTTGAAGCGGAAACAAACCAAAAAGACAAAACTGAGAACTCCTTTATTTTGTCAAGTTTCAAAGAGCCACTACAAAACATGTTGGATTTCGAGTTAAAAATTCATCTATCTATATACGAGAGAACACAGTGAAACCTAAACATAAAAACTGCTACTGTAGAAGAACGCTTCAACCTAGACTAACAAAATTTGGTGAGCCATGTGGGATTTGAGTACTGATCATTACCACCAAGTATCATCAAGATTGGGTGAAAAAATATTTGCTGGTATTTCGGAAACTCGTAATTTCGTGGAAGCTTGGCAACCTCTCTCAATGAAAGTGCTTTTCCACAGTCACTGCTCTGGGCTACTTGAAGCGGAATCAAATCATAGAGACAAAACTGAGAACTCCTTTACTTTGTCAAGTTTCAAAGAGCTACTACAAACCATATTGGATTTAGAATTCCAAATTCATCTATCTATATAGAAGAGAGAGAGTGAAACCTAAATATAAAAACTGCTACTGTAGATGAACGCTTCAACCTAGAAGAACAAAATTTGGTGAGCCAAGTAGGATTTGTGTACTGATCATTACCACCAAGTGTCATCAAGATTGTGAGTAAAAATATTTGCTGCTATTTCGGAAATTCGTTATTTCTTAGAAGCTTGGCATCCCCACTCATTGAAAGTGCTTTTCCACAGTCTGTGCCTAGGACTACTTGAGAGGAAACACCATAGAAACAAAACTGAGAACTCCTTTATTTTGTCAAGTTTCAAAGAGCTACTACAAACCCGTTTGGATTTAGAGTTCCAAATTCATCTATCTATATAGGAGAGAACAGAGAGAAACCTAAATATAAAAACTGCTACTGTAGACGAACGCTTCAATCTAGAAGAACAAAATTTGGTGAGCCAAGTGGGTTTTGTGAACTGACCATTACCACCAAGTATCATCAACATTGCGTAAAAAAATATTTGCTGGTATTTGGGAAACTCGTTATTTCTAAGAAGCTTGGCAACCGCTCTCAATCAAAGTGCTTTTCCACCGTCGGTGCCTAGGGCTAATTGAAGAGGAAAAAAACCATAGAGACAAAAGTGAGAACTACTTTCTTTTGTCAAGTTTCAAAGAGCTTCTACAAATCATGTTGGATTTAGAGTTCCAAATTCCTCTATCTATATAGCAGAGAACAGAGTGAAACCTAAATATAAAAACTGCTACTGTAGATGAACACTTCAACCTAGATGAACAAAATTTGGTGAGTGATGTGGGATTTGTGTACTGATCATTACCACCAAGTATCATCAAGATTGGGTGAAAAAATATTTGCTGGTATTTCAGAAACTCGTTATTTCTTAGAAGCTTGGCAACCCCTCTCAATGAGAGTGCTTTTCCACAGTCTGTGCCTAGGGCTACTTGATGAGGAAACAAAATATTGAGACAAAACTGAGAACTCCTTTATTTTTTCAAGTTTCAAAGAGCTACTACAAACCATGTTGGATTTAGAGTTCCATATTCATCTATCTATATAGGAGAGAACAGAGTGAAACCTAAATATAAAAACTGCTACTGTAGACAATCGCGTCAACGTAGAAGAACAAAATTTGGTGAGCCAAGTGGGATTTGTGTTCGGATCATTACCACCCAGTATCATCTACGTGGGTGAAAAAATATTTGCTGGTATTTCAGAAACTCGTAATTTCTTGAAAGCTTGGCAACCCCTCTCAATGAAATTGCTTTTCCACTGTCTGTGCCTAGGGCTACTTGAAGAGGAAACAAAGCATTGAGACAAAAATGAGAACTCCTTTATTTTGTCAAGTTTCAAAGAGCTACTACAAACCATGTTGGATTTAGAGTTCCAAATTCATCTATCTATATAGGGGATTACTGAGTGAAACCTAAATATAAAAACTGCTACTGTAGATGAACGCTTCAACCTAGTAGAACAAAATTTGGTGAGCCAAGTGGGATATGTGTACTGATCATTACCACCAAGTATCTTCAAAATTCGGTGAAAAAATATTTGCTGGTATTTCAGAAACTTGTTATTTCTTAGAAGCTTTGCAACCTTTCTCAATGAAAGTGCTTTTCCACTTTCTGTGCTTAGGGCGACTTGAAGAGGAAACAAACCACAGAGACAAAACTGAGAACTCCTTTATTTTGGCTAGTTTCAAACAGCTACTACAAACCATGTTGGATTTACAGTTCCAAATTCATCTATCTATATAGGAGAGAATAGAGTGAAAAATAAAAATAAAAACTGCTATTTTAAACGAACACTTCAAACTAGAAGAACAAAATTTGGTGAGCCAAGTGGGATTTGTGTACTGATTATTACCACCAATAATCATCAAGATTGGGTGAAAATATATTTGGTGGTATTTCTGAAACTCGTTATTTCTTAGAAGCTTGGCAACCCCTCTCAATGAAAGTGCTTTTCCACAGTCTGTGCCTTGGACTAGATGAAGAGGAAACAAACCATAGAGAAAAAACTGAGAACTCATTTATTTTGTCAAGTTTCAAAGAGCTACTACAATCAATGTTGGATTAGAGTTCCAAATTCATCTATCTATATAATAGAGAACAGAGTGAAACCTAAAAATAAAAACTGCTACTGTAAACCAAAGCTTCAACCTAGAAGAACAAAATTTGGTGAGCCAAGTGGGATTTGTGGACTTCTCATTACCACCAAGTGTCATCAAGATTGGGTGAAAAAATATTTGCTAGTATTTCGGAAACTCGTAATTTCTTGGAAGCGTGGCAACCCCTCTCAATGAAAGTGCTTTTCCACAGTCTCTGCTTAGGGCTACTTGAATCGGAAACAAAGCATAGAGACAAAACTGAGAACTCCTTTATTTTCTCAAGTTTCAAAGAGCTACTACAAACCATGTTGGATTTAGAGTTCCAAATTCATCTATCTATATAGGAGAGAACAGAGTGAAACCTAAATATATAAACTGCTACTCTAGACGAATGCTTCAACCTAGAAGAACACAATTTGGTGAGCCAAGTGGGATTTTTGTACTGATCATTACAACCAAGTATCATGAAGATTGGGTGAAAAAATATTTGCTAGTATTTCGGAAACTCGTAATTTCTTGGAAGCGTGGCAACCCCTCTCAATGAAAGTGCTTTTATACAGTCTGCGCCTAGGGCTACTTGAAGAGGAAACAAACCATAGAGACAAAACTGATAACTCCTTTATTTTGTCAAGTTTCAAACAGCTACTACAAACCATGTTGGATTTAGAGTTCCAAATTCATCTATCTATATAGTAGAGAACAGAGTGAAACCTAAATAAAAAACTGCTACTGTAGATGAACGCTTCCACCTAGAAGAACAAAATTTGGTGAGCCAAGTGGGATTTGTGTACTGATCATTACCACCAAGAATCATCAACATTGGATGAAAAAATATTTGCTGGTTTTTCGGAAACTCGTTATTTCTTAGAAGCTTGGCAACCCCTCTCAATGAAAGTGCTTTTCCACAGTCTGTGCCTATGGCTACTTGAAGAGGAAACAAACCATTGAAACAAAACTAAGAACTCCGTATTTTGTCAAGTTTCAAAGAGCTCCAACAAACCATGTTGGATTTAGAGTTCCAAATTCATCTATCTATATAGTAGAGAACAGAGTGAAACCTAAATAAAAAACTGCTTCTGTAGACGAACGCTTCAACCTAGAAGAACAAAATTTGGTGAGCCATGTGGGATTTGTGTAGTGATCATTACCACCACGTATGATCAACAGTGGGTGAAAAAATATTTGCTGGTATTTCGGAAACTCGTAATTTCATGGAAGCTTGGCAACCCCTTTCTATGAAAGTGCTTTTCCACAGTCTGTGCCTAGGGCTACTTGAAGAGGAAACAAACCATAGAGAAAAAACTGAGAACTCCTTTATTTTGTCAAGTCTCAAAGAGCTACTACAAACCATGTTGGATTTAGAGTCCAAATTCATCTATCTATATAGAAGAGAACAGAGGGAAACCTAAAAATAAAAACTGCTACTGTAAACGAACGCTTCAACCTAGAAGAACAAAATTTGGTGAGCCAAGTGGGATTTGTGTACTTGTCATTACCACCACGTATCATCAAGATTGGGTGACAAAATATTTGCTGGTATTTCGGAAACTCGTTATTTCTTGGAAGCTTTGAAACTCCTTTCAATGAAAGTGCTTTTCCACAGTCTCTGCTTAGGGCTACTTGAAGAGGAAACAAACCATGGGATTAAAACTGAGAACTCCGTTATTTTTTCAAGTTTCAAAGAGCTACTACAAACCATGTTGGATTTAGAGTTCCAAATTCATCTACCTATATAGGAGAGAACTGAGTGAAACCGAAAAATAAAAACTGCTACTGTAGACGAACGCTTCAACCTAGAAGAACAAAATTTGTTGAGCAAACTGGGATATGTGTACTAATCATTAAAACCAAGTATCATCAAAATTGGGTGAAAAAATATTTGCTGGTATTTCAAAAACACGTTATTTCTTAGAAGCTTGGCAACCTTTCTCAATTAAAGTGCTTTTCCACTTTCTGTGCCTAGGGCGACTTGAAGAGGAAAGAAACCATAGAGACAAAACTGAGAACTCCTTTATGTTGTCCAGTTCCAAAGAGCTACTACAAACCATGTTGGATTTAGAGTTCCAAATTCATCTATCTATATAGGAGAGAACAGAGGGAAACCTAAATATAAATAGTGCTGCTGTAGACGAACGCTTCAACCTAGAAGAACAAAATTTTGTGAGCCAAGTGGGATTTGTGTACTGACCATTATCAACAAGTATCATCAAGATTGGGTGAAAAAATATTTGCTGGTATTTCGAAAACTCGTTATTTATTAGAAGCTTGGCAACCCCTCTCAATGAAAGTGCTTTTCCGCAGTCTGTGCCTAGGGCTACTTGAAGAGGAAACAAACCGTAGAGACAAAACTGAGTACTCCTTTATTTTCTCAAGTATCAAAAGCTACTTCAAACCATGTTGGATTTAGAGTTCCAAATTCTTCTATCTATATAGAAGAGAACAGAGTGAAACCTAAAAATAACAACTGCTACTGTAAATGAACGCTTCTACCTAGAAGAACAAAATTTATTGAGACAAGTGGGATTTGTGTACCTCTCATTACCACCACGTATCATCAAGATTGGGTGAAAAATTATCTGCTGGTATTTCGGAAACTCTTAACTTCTTGGAAGCTTGGCAACCCCTCTCAATGAAAGTGCTTTTCCACAGTCTTTGCCTAGGGCTGCTTGAAGAGGAAACAAACCATAGAGACAAAACTGAGAACTACTTTATTTTCTCAAGTTTCAAGGAGCTATTACACACCATGCTGGATTTAGAGTTCCAAATTCTTCTCTTTATATAAGAGAGAACAGAGTGAAACCTAAATATAAAAATGCTACTGTAGACGAACGCTTCAACCTAGAAGAACAAAATTTGGTGACCCAAGTGGCATTTGTGTACTGATCATTACCACCAAGTATCATCAACATTGGGTGAAAAAATATTTGCTGGTATTTCGGAATCTCGTTATTTCTTAGACGCTTGGCAACCCCTCTCAATGAAAGTGCTTTTCCACATTCTGTGCCTAGGGCTACTTGAAGAGGAAACAAACCATAAAGACAAAACCGAGAACTCCTTTGTTTTTTCAAGTTTCAAAGAGCTACTACAAACCATTTGGTTTTAGAGTTTCAAATTCATCTATCGATATAGGAGAGAACAGAGTGAAACTTAAATATAAAAACTGCAACTGTAGACGAACACTTCAAACTAGAAGAAGAAAATTTGCGGAGCCAAGTGAGATTTGTGTACTTGTCATTACCACCAAGTATCATCAACGTTGGGTGAAAAAATATTTGCTGGTATTTCGGAAACTCGTTATTTCTTAGAATCTTGGCAACCCCTCTCAATGAAAGTGCTTTTCCACAGTCTGTGCATAGGGCTACCTGAATAGGAAACAAACCATTGAGACAAAACTGAGAACTCCTTTATTTTCTCAAGTTTCAAAGAGCTACTACAAACCATGTTGGATTTAGAGTTCCAAATTCAACTATCTATATAGGAGAGAACAGATGGAAACCTAAATATAAAAACTGCTACTGTAGACGATCGCGTCAACGTAGAAGAACAAAATTTGGTGATCCAAGTAGGATTTGTGTACTGATCATTATCACCCAGTATCATCAAAATTGGGTGAAAAAAATATTTGCTGGTATTTCAGAAACTCGTTATTTCTTAGAAGCTTGGCAACCTTTCTCAATGAAAGTGCTTTTTCACTTTCTGTGCTTAGTGCGACTTGAAGAGGAAACAAATCATAGAGACAAAACTGAGAACTCCTTTATTTTGTCCAGTTTCAAAGAGCTACTACAAACCATGTTGGATTTTGAGTTCCAAATTCATCTATCTATACAGTAGAGAACAGAGAGAAACCGAAAAATAAAAATGCTACTGTAAACCAATGCTTCAACCTAGAAGAACAAAATTTGGTGAGCCAAGTGGGATTTGTGGACATCTCATTACCACCACGTAACATCAAGATTGGGTGAAAAAATATTTGCTAGTATTTCGGAAACTCGTAATTTCTTGGAAGCGTGGCAACCCCTGTCAATGAAAGTGCTTCTCCACAGTCTCTGCTTAGGGCTACTTGAATCAGAAACAAATCATAGAGACAAAACTGAGAACTCCTTTATTTTCTCAAGTTTCAAAGAGCTACTACAAACCATGTTGGATTTAGAGTTCCAAAATCATCTATCTATATAGGAGAGAACAGAGTGAAACCTAAATATATAAACTGCTACTGTAGACGAATGCTTCAACCTAGAAGAACACAATTTGGTGAGCCAAGTGGGATTTGTTTACTGATCATTACAACCAAGTAACATCAAGATTGGGTGATAAAATATTTGCAGGTATTTCGGAAACTCGTTATTTCTTAGAAGCTTGGCAACCGCTCTCAATGAAAGTGCTTTACCACAGTCTGCACCTAGGGCTACTTGAAGAGGAAACAAAGTATTGAGACAAAACTGAAAACTCCTTTATTTTGTCAAGTTTCAAAGAGCTACTACAAACCATGTTGGATTTAGAGTTCCAAATTCAACTCTCTATATAGGAGAGAACACAGGGAAACCTAAATATAAAAACAGCTACTGTAGACAAACGCTTCAACCTAGAAGAAGAAAATTTGGTGAGCCAAGTGGGATTTGTGTACTGATCATTACCACCACGTATGATCAACATTGGGTGAAAAAATATTTGCTGGTATTTCGGAAACTCGTTATTTCTTAGAAGCTTGGCAACCCCTCTCAATGAAAGTGCTTTTCCACAGTCTGTGCCTAGGGCTACCTGAAGAGGAAACAAACCATTGAGACAAAACTGAGAACTCCTTTATTTTTTCAAGTTTCAAAGAGCTACTACAAACCGTGTTGGATTTAGAGTTCCAAATTCAACTATCTATATAGGAGAGATCAGAGGGAAACCTAAATATAAAAACTGCTACTGTACATGAACGCTTCAACCTAGAAGAACAAAATTTGGTGAGCCAAGTGGGATATGTGTACTAATCATTACCACCAAGTATCATCAAAATTGGGTGAAAAAATATTTGCTGGTTTTTCAAAAACTCGTTATTTTTTAGAAGCTTGGCAACCTTTCTCAATGAAAGTGCTTTTCCACTTTCTGTGCTTAGGGCGACTTGAAGAGGAAACAAACCATAGAGACAAAACTGAGAACTCCTTTATTTTGTCAAGTTTCAAAGAGCTACTACAAACCATGTTGGATTTAGAGTTCCAAATTCATCTATCTATATAGTAGAGAACAGAGTGAAACCTAAAAATAAAAACTGCTACTGTAAACCAATGCTTCAAACTAGAAGAACAAAATTTGGTGAGCCAAGTGGGATTTGTGGACTTCTCATTACCACCACGTATCATCAAGATTGGGTGAAAAAATATTTGCTAGTATTTCGGAAACTCGTAATTTCATGGAAGCGTGGCAACCCCTCTCAATGAAAGTGCTTTTCCACAGTCTCTGTTTAGGGCTACTTGAATCGGAAACAAATCATAGAGACAAAACTGAGAACACCTTTATTTTCTCAAGTTTCAAAGAGCTATTATAAACCATGTTGGATTTAGAATTCCAAATTCATCTATCTATATAGGAGAGAACAGAGTGAAACCTAAATATATAAACTGCTACTGTAGACGAATGCTTCAACCTAGAAGAACACAATTTGGTGAGCCAAGTGGGATTTGTGTACTGATCATTACAACCACGTATCATGAAGATTGGGTGAAAAAATATTTGCAGGTATTTCGGAAACTCGTTATTTCTTATAAGCTTGGCAACCCCTCTCAATGAAAGTGCTTTTATACAGTCTGCGCCTAGGGCTACTTGAAGAGGAAACAAACCATTGAGACAAAACTGAGAACTCCTTTATTTTGTCAAGTTTCAAAGAGCTACTACAAACTATGTTGGAGTTAGAGTTCCAAAATCAACTATCTATATAGGAGAGAACAGAGGGAAACCTAAATATAAAAACTGCTACTGTAGACGAACGCTTCAACCTAGAAGAACAAAATTTGGTGAGCCAAGCGGGATTTGTGTCCTGATCATTACCACCAAGAATCATCAACATTGGGTAAAAAAATATTTGCTGGTATTTCGGAAACTCGTTATTTCTTAGAAACTTGGCAACCCCTCTCAATGAAAGTGCTTTTCCACAGTCTGTGCCAAGGGCTACTTGAACATGAAAAAACCATGGAGACAAAACTGAGAACTCCTTTATTTTGTCAAGTTTCAAACAGCTACTACAAACCATGTTGGATTTAGAGTTCCAAATTCATCTATCTATATAGTAGAGAACAGAGTGAAACCTAAATAAAAAACTGCTACTGTAGACGAACGCTTCAACCTAGAAGAACAAAATTTGGTGAGCCAAGTGGGATTTGTGTACTTATCTTTACCACCAAGAATCATCAACATTGGGTGAAAAAATATTTGCTGGTTTTTCGGAAACTCGTTATTTCTTGGAAGCGTGGCAACCCCTCTCAATGAAAGTGCTTTTCCACAGTCTCTGTTTAGGGCTACTTGAATCGGAAACAAATCATAGAGACAAAACTGAGAACTCCTTTATTTTCTCAAGTTTCAAAGAGCTACTACAAACCATGTTGGATTTAGAGTTCCAAATTCATCTATCTATATAGGAGAGAAGAGAGTGAAACCTAAATATATAAACTGCTACTGTAGACGAATGCTTCAACCTAGAAGAACAAAATTTCGTGAGAGAAGTGGGATTTGTGCACTGATCATTACCACCAAGTATCATCAAGATTGGTGGAAAAAATATTTGCTGGTTTTTCGGAAACTCGTTATTTCTTAGAAGCTTGGCAACCCCTCTCAATGAAAGTGCTTTTCCACAGTCTGTGCTAGGGCTACTTGAAGAGGAAACAAACCATTGAGAGAAAACTGAGAACTCCGTTATTTTGTCAAGTTTCAAAGAGCTACTACAAACCATGTTGGATTTAGAGTTCCAAATTCAACTATCTATATAGGAGAGAACAGAGGGAAACCTAAATATAAAAACTGCTACTGTAGAGGAACGCTTCAAACTAGAAGATCAAAATTTGGTGAGCCATGTGGGATTTGTGTACTGATCATTACCACCACGTATGATCAACATTGGGTGAAAAAATATTTGCTGGTATTTCGGAAACTCGTTATTTCTTAGAAGCTTGGCAACCCCTCTCAATGAAAGTGCTTTTCCACAGTCTGTGCCTAGGGCTACCTGAAGAGGAAACAAACCATTGAGACAGAACTGAGAACTCCTTTAATTTTTCAAGTTTCAAAGAGCTACTACAAACCGTGTTGGATTTAGAGTTCCAAATTCATCTATCTTTATAGGAGAGAATAGAGTGAAAAATAAAAATAAAAACTGCTATTGTAAACGAACACTTCAACCTAGAAGAACAAAATTTGGTGAGCCAAGTGGGATTTGTGTACTGATTATTACCACCAAGTATCATCAAGATTGGATGAAAAAATATTTGGTGGTATTTCTGAAACTCGTTATTTCGTAGAAGCTTGGCAACCCCTCTCTATGAAAGTGCTTTTCCACAGTCTGTGCCTTGGACTACATGAAGAGGAAACAAACCATAGAGAAAAAACTGAGAACTCATTTATTTTGTCAAGTTTCAAAGAGCTACTACAATCAATGTTGGATTTAGAGTTACAAATTCATCTATCTATATAATAGAGAACAGAGTGAAACCTAAAAATAAAAACTGCTACTGTAAACCAATGCTTCATCCTAGAAGAACAAAATTTGGTGAGTCAAGTGGCATTTGTGGACTTCTCATTACCACCACGTATCATCAAGATTGGGTGAAAAAATATTTGCTAGTATTTTGGAAACTCGTTATTCCTTAGAAGCTTGGCAACCCCTCTCAATGAAAGTGCTTTTCCACAGTCTGTGCCTATGGCTACTTGAAGAGGAAACAAACCATTGAAACAAAACTGAGAACTCCGTTATTTTGTCACGTTTCAAAGAGCTCCAACAAACCATGTTGAATTTAGAGTTCCAAATTCATCTCTCTATATAGTAGAGAACAGAGTGAAACCTAAATAAAAAACTGCTTCTCTAGACGAACGCTTCAACCTAGAAGAACAAAATTTGGTGAGCCATGTGGGATTTGTGTAGTGATCATTACCACCAAGTATGATCAACATTGGGTGAAAAAATATTTGCTGGTATTTCGGACACTCTTAATTTCATGGAAGCTTGGCAACCCCTTTCTATGAAAGTGCTTTTCCACAGTCTGTGCCTAGGGCTACTTGAAGAGGAAACAAACCATAGAGACAAAACTGAGAACTCATTTTTTCTGTCAAGTTTCAAAGAGCTACTACAAACCATGTTGGATTTAGAGTTCCAAATTCATCTATCTATATAGAAGAGAACAGAGGGAAACCTAAAAATAAAAACTGCTACTGTAAACGAACGCTTCAACCTTGAAGAACAAAATTTGGTGAGTCAAGTGTAATTTGTGTACTGATCATTACAACCAAGTATCATCAAGATTGGGTGAAAAAATATTTGCAGGTATTTTGGAAACTCGTTATTTCTTAGAAGCTTGGCAACCCCTCTCAATGAAAGTGCTTTTCTACAGTCTGCGCCTAGGGCTACTTGAAGAGGAAACAAACCATTGAGACAAAACTGAGAACTCCTTTCTTTTGTCAAGTTTCAAAGAGCTACTACAAACCATGTTGGATTTAGAGTTCCAAATTCAACTATCTATATAGGAGAAAACAGAGGGAAACCTAAATATAAAAACTGCTACTGTAGACGAACGCTTCAACCTAGAAGAACAAAATTTGGTGAGCCAAGTGGGATTTGTGTACTGATGATTACCACCAAGAATCATCAACATTGGGTGAAAAAATATTTGCTGGTGTTTCGGAAACTCGTTATTTCTTAGAAGCTTGGCAACCCCTCTCAATGAAAGTGCTTTTCCACAGTCTGTGCCTAGGGCTACTTGAAGAGTAAACAAAGCATTGAGACAAAAAAGAGAACTCCTTTATTTTGTCAAGTTTCAAAGAGCTACTACAAACCATGTTGGATTTAGAGTTCCAAATTCATCTATCTATATAGGAGATTACTGAGGGAAACCTAAATATAAAAACTGCTACTGTAGATGAACGCTTCAACCTAGAAGAACAAAATTTGGTGAGCCAAGTGGGATATGTGTACTAATCATTACCACCAAGTATCATCAAAATTGGGTGAAAAAATATTTGCTGGTATTTTTGGAAACTCGTTATTTCTTAGAAGCTTGGCAACCCCTCTCAATTAAAGTGCTTTTTCACAGTCTGTGCCTTGTACTACATGAAGAGGAAACAAAGCATAGAGAAAAAACTGAGAACTCATTTATTTTGTCAAGTTTCAAAGAGCTACTACAATCAATGTTGGATTTAGAGTTCCAAATTCATGTATCTATATAATAGAGAACAGAGTGAAACCTAAAAATAAAAACTGCTACTGTAAACCAATGCTACAACCTAGAAGAACAAAATTTGGTGAGCCAAGTGGGATTTGTGGACTTCTCATTACCACCACATATCATCAAGATTGGGTGAAAAAATATTTGCTAGTATTTCAGAAAATCGTAATTTCTTGGAAGCGTGGCAACCCCTCTCAATGAAAGTGCTTTTCCACAGTCTCTGCTTAAGGCCACTTGAATCGGAAACAAATCATAGAGACAAAACTGAGAACTCCTTTATTTTCTCAAGTTTCAAAGAGCTACTACAAACCATGTTGGATTTAGAGTTCCAAATTCACCTATCTATGTAGGAGAGAACAGATTGAAACCTAAATATATAAACTGCTACTGTAGACGAATGCTTCAACCTAGAAGAACACAATTTGGTGAGCCAAGTGTAATTTATGTACTGATCATTACAACCAAGTATCATCAAGATTGGGTGAAAAAATATTTGCAGGTATTTCGGAAACTCGTTATTTCTTAAAAGCTTGGCAACCCCTCTCAATGAAAGTGCTTTTCTACAGTCTGTGCCTAGGGCTACTTGAAGAGTAAACAAAGCATTGAGACAAAAATGAGAACTCCTTTATTTTGTCAAGTTTCAAAGAGCTACTACACACCATGTTGGATTTAGAGTTTCAAATTCATCTATCTATATAGGAGAGAACAGAGTAAAACCTAAATATAAAAACTGCTACTGTAGACGAACGCTTAAACCTAGAAGAACAAAATTAGTTGAGCCACGTGGGATTTGTGTACTTGTCATTACCACCACGTATCATCAAGATTGGGTGAAAAAATATTTGCTGGTATTTCGGAAACTCGTTATTTCTTGGAAGCTTTGAAACCCCTTTCAATGAAAGTGCTTTTACACAGTCTGTGCCTAGGGTTACTTGAAGACGAAACAAACCATAGAGCCAAAACTGAGAACTCCTTTATTTTGTAAAGTTTCAAAGAGCTACTAGAAAACATGTTGCATTTAGAGTTCCAAATTCATCTATCTATATAGGAGAGAGCAGAGTGAAACCTAAATATAAAAACTGCTACTGTAGACGATCACGTCAACGTAGAAGAACAAAATTTGGTGAGCCACGTGGGATTTGTGTACTGATCATTACCACCCAGTATCATCAAGATTGGGTGAAAAAATATTTGCTGGTATTTCAGAAACTCGTTATTTCTTAGAAGCTTGGCAACATTTCTCAATGAAAGTGCTTTTCCACTTTCTGTGCTTAGGGCGACTTGAAGAGGAAACAAAACATAGAGTCAAAACTGAGTACTCCTTTATTTTGTCCAGTTTCAAAGAGCTACTACAAACCATGTTGGATTTAGAGTTCCAAATTCATCTATCTATATAGTAGAGAACAGAGTGAAACCGAAAAATAAAAACTGCTACTGTAAACCAATGCTTCAACCTAGAAGAACAAAATTTGGTGAGCCAAGTGGGATTTGTATACATCTCATTACCACCACGTAACATCAAGTTTGGGTGAAAAAATATTTGCTAGTATTTCGGAAACTCGTAATTTCTCGGAAGCGTTTCAACCCCTGTCAATGAAAGTGCTTCTCCACAGTCTCTGCTTAGGGCTACTTGAATCGGAAACAAATCATAGAGACAAAACTGAGAACTCCTTTATTTTGTCAAGTTTCAAACAGCTACTACAAACCATGTTGGATTTAGAGTTCCAAATTCATCTATCTATATAGTAGAGAACAGAGTGAAACCTAAATAAAAAACTGCTACTGTAGACGAACGCTTCAACCTAGAAGAACAAAATTTGGTGAGCCAAGTGGGATTTTTGTACTGATCATTACAACCAAGTATCATGAAGATTGGGTGAAAAAATATTTGCTAGTATTTCGGAAACTCGTAATTTCTTGGAAGCGTGGCAACCCCTCTCAATGAAAGTGCTTTTATACAGTCTGCGCCTAGGGCTACTTGAATCGGAAACAAAGCATAGAGACAAAACTGAGAACTCCTTTATTTTGTCAAGTTTCAAACAGCTACTACAAACCATGTTGGATTTAGAGTTCCAAATTCATCTATCTATATAGTAGAGAACAGAGTGAAACCTAAATAAAAAACTGCTACTGTAGACGAATGCTTCAACCAAGAAGAACAAAATTTGGTGAGCCAAGTGGAATTTGTGTACTGATCATTACCACCAAAAATCATCAACATTGGATGAAAAAATATTTGCTGGTTTTTCGGAAACTCGTTATTTCTTAGAAGCTTGGCAACCCCTCTCAATGAAAGTGCTTTTCCACAGTCTGTGCCTATGGCTACTTGAAGAGGAAACAAACCATTGAAACAAAACTAAGAACTCCATATTTTGTCAAGTTTCAAAGAGCTCCAACAAACCATGTTGGATTTAGAGTTCCAAATTAATCTATCTATATAGTAGAGAACAGAGTGAAACCTAAATAAAAAACTGCTTCTGTAGACGAACGCTTCAACCTAGAAGAACAAAATTTGGTGAGCCATGTGGGATTTGTGTAGTGATCATTACCACCACGTATGATCAACAGTGGGTGAAAAAATATTTGCTGGTATTTCGGAAACTCGTAATTTCATGGAAGCTTGGCAACCCCTTTCTATGAAAGTGCTTTTCCACAGTCTGTGCCTAGGGCTACTTGAAGAGGAAACAAACCATAGAGACAAAACTGAGAACTCCTTTATTTTGTCAAGTTTCAAAGAGCTACTAGAAAACATGTTGCATTCAGAGTTCCAAATTCATCTATCTATATATTAGAGAACAGAGTGAAACCTAAATATAAAAACTGCTACTGTAGAGGATCACGTCAACGTGGAAGAACAAAATTTGGTGAGCCAAGTGGGATTTGTGTACTGATCATTACCACCCAGTATCATCAAGATTGGGTGAAAAAATATTTGCTGGTATTTCAGAAACTAGTTATTTCTTAGAAGCTTGGCAACATTTCTCAATGAAAGTGCTTTTCCACTTTCTGTGCTTAGGGCGACTTGAAGAGGAAACAAAACATAGAGTCAAAACTGAGAACTCCTTTATTTTGTCCAGTTTCAAAGAGCTACTACAAACCATGTTGGATTTAGAGTTCCAAATTCATCTATCTATATAGTAGAGAACAGAGTGAAACCGAAAAATAAAAACTGCTACTGTAAACCAGTGCTTCAACCTAGAAGAACAAAATTTGGTGAGCCAAGTGGGATTTGTATACATCTCATTACCACCACGTAACATCAAGATTGGGTGAAAAAATATTTGCTAGTATTTCGGAAACTCGTAATTTCTTGGAAGCGTTTCAAACCCTGTCAATGAAAGTGCTTCTCCACAGTCTCTGCTTAGGGCTACTTGAATCGGAAACAAATCATAGAGACAAAACTGAGAACTCCTTTATTTTCTCAAGTTTCAAAGAGCTACTACAAACCATGTTGGATTTAGAGTTCCAAAATCATCTATCTATATAGGAGAGAACAGAGTGAAACCTAAATATATAAACCACTACGGTAGACTAATGCTTCAACCTAGAAGAACACAATTTGGTGAGCCAAGTGGGAATTGTGTACTGATCATTACAACCAAGTAACATCAAGATTGGGTGATAAAATATTTGCAGGTATTTCGGAAACTCGTTATTTCTTAGAAGCTTGGCAACCGCTCTCAATGAAAGTGCTTTTCCACAGTCTGCGCCTAGGGCTACTTGAAGAGGAAACAAACCATTGAGACAAAACTGAGAACTCCTTTATTTTGTCAAGTTTCAAAGAGCTACTACAAACCATGTTGGATTTAGAGTTCCAAATTCAACTCTCTATATAGGAGAGAACACAGGGAAACCTAAATATAAAAACAGCTACTGTAGACAACCGCTTCAACCTAGAAGAAGAAAATTTGGTGAGCCAAGTGGGATTTGTGTACTGATCATTACCACCACGTATGATCAACATTGGGTAAAAAATATTTGCTGGTATTTCGGAAACTCGTTATTTCTTAGAAGCTTGGCAACCCCTCTCAATGAAAGTGCTCTTCCACAGTCTGTGCAGGGCTACTTGAAGAGGAAACAAACCATAGAGAGAAAACTGAGAACTCCTTTATTTTGTCACGTTTCAGAGAGCTACTACAAACCATGTTGGATTTAGAGTTCCAAATTCATCTATCTATATAGCAGAGAACAGAGTGAAACCCAAAAATAAAAACTGCTACTGTAAACGAACGCGTCAACCTAGAAGAACAAAATTTGGTGAGCCAAGTGGGATTTGTGTACTGATCTTCACCACCAAGTATCATCAAGATTGGTTGAAAAAATATTTGCTGGTAATTCGAAAACTCGTTATTTCTTAGAAGCTTGGCAACCCCTCTCAATGAAAGTGCTTTTCCACAGTCTCTGCATAGGGCTACTTGAAGCGGAAACAAATCATAGAGACAAAACTGAGAACTCCTTTATTTTGTCAAGTTTCCAAGAGCTACTACAAACCAAGTTGGATTTAGAGTTCCAAATTCATCTATCTATATGACAGAACAGAGTGAAACCTAAATATAAAAACTGCTACTGTAGACGAACGCTTCAACCTAGAAGAACAAAATTTGGTGAGCCAAGTGGGATTTGTGTACTGATCTTCACCACCAAGTATCATCAAGATTGGGTGAAAATATATTTGCTGGTAATTCGGAAACTCATTATTTCTTAGAAGCTTGGCAACCCCTCTAAATGAAAGTGCTGTTCCAAAGTCTCTGCTTAGGGCTACTTGAAGTGGAAACAAATCATAGAGACAAAACTGAGAACTCCTTTATTTTGTCAAGTTTCAAAGAGCTACTACAAACAATGTTGGTTTTAGAGTTCCAAATTCATCTATTTATATAGGAGAGAACAGAGTAAAACCTAAAAATAAAAATTGCTACTGTAGACGAATGGTTCAACCTAGAAGAACAGAATTTGGTGGGGCAAGTGGGATTTGTGTACCGATCTTCACCACCAAGTATCATCAAGATTGGGTGAAAAAATATTTGCCGGTATTTCGGAAACTCGTTATTTCTTAGAAGCCTAGCAACCCCTCTCAATGAAAGTGCTTTTCCACCGTCTGTGCAAGGGCTACTTGTAGAGGAAACAAACCATAGAGAGAAAACTGAGAACTCCTTTATTTTGTCAAGTTTCAAAGAGTTACTAAAAACCATGTTGGATTTAGAGTTCCAAATTCATCTATCTGTATAGGAGAGAACAGAGTGAAACCTAAAAATAAAAACTGCTACTGAAAACGAACGCATCAACCTAGAAGAACAAAATTTGGTGAGTCAAGTGGGATTTGTGTACCGATCATTACCACCAAGTATCATCAAGATTGGGTGAAAAAATATTTGCTGGTAATTCGAAAACTCGTTATTTCTTAGAAGCTTGGCAACCCCTCTCAATGAAAGTGCTTTTCCACAGTCTCTGCTTAGGGCTACTTGAAGCGGAAACAAATCATAGAGACAAAACTGAGAACTCCTTTATTTTGTCAAGTTTCAAAGAGCTACTACAAACCATGTTGGTTTTAGAGTTCCAAATACATCTATTTATATAGGAGAGTACAGAGTAAAACCTAAAAATAAAAATTGCTACTGTAGACGAATGCTTCAACCTAGAAGAACAGAATTTGGTGAGCCAAGTGGGATTTGTGTACCGATCTTCACCACCAAGTAACATCAAGATTGGGTGAAAAAATATTTGCTGGTATTTCGGAAACTCGTTATTTCTTAGAAGCTTGGCAACCCCTCTCAATGAAAGTGCTTTTCCACCGTCTGTGCCAGGGCTACTTGTAGAGGAAACAAACCATAGAGAGAAAACTGAGAACTCCTTTATTTTGTCAAGTTTCAAAGAGTTACTACAAACCATGTTGGATTTAGAGTTCCAAATTCATCTATCTATATAGGAGAGAACAGAGTGAAACCTAAAAATAAAAACTGCTTCTGAAAACGAATGCATCAACCTAGAAGAACAAAATTTGGTGAGTCAAGTGGGATTTGTGTACTGATCATTACCACCAAGTATCATCAAGATTGGGTGAAAAAATATTTGCTGGTATATCAGAAACTGGTAATTTCTTGGAAGCTTGGCAACCCCTCTCAATGAAAGTGCTTTTCCACCATCTGTGCCTAGGGCTACTTGAAGAAGAAACAAACCATAGAGACACAACTGAGAACTCCTTTCTTTTGTCAAGTTTCAAAGAGCTACTACAAATCATGTTGGATTTAGAGTTCCAAATTCATCTACCTATATAGCAGAGAACAGTGTGAAACCTAAATATATAAACTTCTACGGTAGATGAACGCTTCAACATAGAAGAACAAAATTTGGTGAGCCAAGTGAGATTTGTGTACCGATCATTACCACCAAGTATCATCAAGATTGGGTGAAAAAATATTTGCTGCTATTTCGGAAACATCGTAATTTCTTGGAAGCTTGGCAACCCCTCTCAATGAAAGTGCTTTTCCACAGTCTCTGCTTAGGGCTATGTGAAGCGGAAACAAATCATAGAGACAAAACTGAGAACTCCTTTATTTTGTCAAGTTTCAAAGTCCTACTACAAACCATGTTGGTTTTAGAGTTCCAAATTCATCTATCTATATAGGAGAGAACAGAGTGAAACCTAAAAATAAAAACTGCTACTGTAAACGAACGCTTCAACCTAAAAGAACAAAATTTGGTGAGCCAAGTGGGATGTGTGGACTTGTCATTACCACCACGTATCATCAAGATTCGGTGAAAAAATATTTGCTGGTATTTCGGAAACTCGTAATTTCTTAGAAGCGTGGCAACCCCTCTCAATGAAAGTGCTTTTCCACAGTCTCTGCTTAGGGCTACTTGATTCGTAAACAAATCATAGAAACAAAACTGAGAACTCCTTTATTTTGTCAAGTTTCAAAGAGCTACTACAAACCATATTGCATTTAGGTTTCCAAATTCATCTATCTGTATAGGAGAGAACAGAGTGAAACCTAAATATAAAAACTGCTACTGTACACAAACGCTTCAACCTAGAAGACCAAAATTTGGTGAGGAAGATGGGATTTGTGTACCGATCTTCCCCACCAAGTATCATCAAGATTGGGTGAAAAAATATTTGCTGGTATTTCGGAAACTCGTTATTTCTTAGAAGCTTGGCAACCCCTCTCAATGAAAGTGCTCTTCCACAGTCTGTGCCAGGGCTACTTGAAGAGGAAACAAACCATAGAGAGAAAACTGAGAACTCCTTTATTTTGTCAAGTTTCAGAGAGCTACTACAAACCATGTTGGATTTAGAGTTCCAAATTCATCTATCTATATAGCAGAGAACAGAGTGAAACCCAAAAATAAAAACTGCTACTGTAAACGAACGCGTCAACCTAGAAGAACAAAATTTGGTGAGCCAAGTGGGATTTGTCGACTTGTCATTACCACCGAGTATCATCAATATTGGGTAAAAAAATATTTGCTGGTATTTCGGAAACTCGTAATTTCTTGGAAGCTTGGCAACCCCTCTCAATGAAAGTGCTTTTCCACAGTCGCTGCTTAGGGCTACTTGAAGTGGAAACAAATCATAGAGACAAAACTGAGAACTCCTTAATTTTGTCAAGTTTCAGAGAGCTACTACACACCATGTTGGATTTAGAGTTCCAAATTCATCTATCTATATAGGAGAGAAAAGAGTGTAACCTAAATATATATACTGCTACTGTACACGAACGCTTCAATCTAGAAGAACAAAATTTGGTGAGCCAAGTGGGATTTGTGTACTGATCTTCACCACCAAGTATCATCAAGATTGGTTGAAAAAATATTTGCTGGTAATTCGAAAACTCGTTATTTCTTAGAAGCTTGGCAACCCCTCTCAATGAAAGTGCTTTTCCACAGTCTCTGCATAGGGCTACTTGAAGCGGAAACAAATTATAGAGACAAAACTGTGAACTCCTTTATTTTGTCAAGTTTCAAAGAGCTACTACAAACCATGTTGGATTTAGAGTTCCAAATTCAACTCTCTATATAGGAGAGAACACAGGGAAACCTAAATATAAAAACAGCTACTGTAGACAACCGCTTCAACCTAGAAGAAGAAAATTTGGTGAGCCAAGTGGGATTTGTGTACTGATCATTACCACCACGTATGATCAACATTGGGTAAAAAATATTTGCTGGTATTTCGGAAACTCGTTATTTCTTAGAAGCTTGGCAACCCCTCTCAATGAAAGTGCTTTTCCACAGTCTGTGCTAGGGCTACTTGAAGAGGAAACAAACCATTGAGACAAAACTGAGAACTCCGTTATTTTGTCAAGTTTCAAAGAGCTACTACAAACCACGTTGGATTTAGAGTACCAAATTCAACTATCTATATAGGAGAGAACAGAGTGAAACCTAAATAAAAAACTGCTTCTATAGACGAACGCTTCAACCTAGAAGAATAAAATTTGGTGAGCCATGTGGGATTTGTGTACTGATCATTACCACCACGTATGATCAACATTGGGTGAAAAAATATTTGCTGGTATTTCGGAAACTCATAATTTCATGGAAGCTTGGCAACCCCTTTCTATGAAAGTGCTTTTCCACAGTCTGTGCCTAGGGCTACTTGAAGAGGAAACAAACCATAGAGACAAAACTGAGAACTACTTTATTTTGTCAAGTTTCAAAGAGCTACTACAAACCATGTTGGATTTAGAGTTCCAAATTCATCTATCTATATAGAAGAGAACAGAGGGAAACCTAAAAATAAAAACTGCTACTGTAAACGAACGCTTCAACCTAGAAGAACAAAATTTGGTGAGTAAAGTGGGATTTGTGTACTGATCATTACCACCAAGTATCATCAAGATTGGGTGAAAAAATATTTGCTGGTATTTCAGAAACTCGTTATTTCTTAGAAGCTTGGCAACCCCTCTCAATGAGAGTGCTTTTCCACAGTCTGTGCCTAGGGCTACTTGAAGAGGAAACAAACTATTGAGACAAAACTGAGAACTCCTTTATTTTTTCAAGTTTCAAAGAGCTACTACAAACCATGTTGGATTTAGAGTTCCATATTCATCTATCTATATAGGAGAGAACAGAGTGAAACCTAAATATAAAAACTGCTACTGTAGACAATCACGTCAACGTAGAAGAACAAAATTTGGTGAGCCAAGTGGGATTTGTGTTCGGATCATTACCACCCAGTATCATCTACGTGGGTGAAAAAATATTTGCTGGTATTTCGGAAACTCGTTATTTCTTAGAAGCTTGGCAACCCCTCTCAATGAAAGTGCTTTTCCACAGTCTGTGCCTAGGGCTACTTGAAGAGGAAACAAAGCATTGAGACAAAAATGAGAACTCCTTTATTTTGTCAAGTTTCAAAGAGCTACTACAAACCATGTTGGATTTAGAGTTCCAAATTCATCTATCTATATAGGGGATTACTGAGTGAAACCTAAATATAAAAACTGCTACTGTAGATGAACGCTTCAACCTAGTAGAACAAAATTTGGTGAGCCAAGTGGGATATGTGTACTGATCATTACCACCAAGTATCTTCAAAATTCGGTGAAAAAATATTTGCTGGTATTTCAGAAACTTGTTATTTCTTAGAAGCTTTGCAACCTTTCTCAATGAAAGTGCTTTTCCACTTTCTGTGCTTAGGGCGACTTGAAGAGGAAACAAACCACAGAGACAAAACTGAGAACTCCTTTATTTTGGCTAGTTTCAAACAGCTACTACAAACCATGTTGGATTTAGAGTTCCAAATTCATCTATCTATATAGGAGAGAATACAGTGAAAAATAAAAATAAAAACTGCTATTTTAAACGAACACTTCAAAATAGAAGAACAAAATTTGGTGAGCCAAGTGGGATTTGTGTACTGATTATTACCACCAATAATCATCAAGATTGGGTGAAAATATATTTGGTGGTATTTCTGAAACTCGTTATTTCTTAGAAGCTTGGCAACCCCTCTCAATGAAAGTGCTTTTCCACAGTCTGTGCCTTGGACTAGATGAAGAGGAAACAAACCATAGAGAAAAAACTGAGAACTCATTTATTTTGTCAAGTTTCAAAGAGCTACTACAATCAATGTTGGATTAGAGTTCCAAATTCATCTATCTATATAATAGAGAACAGAGTGAAACCTAAAAATAAAAACTGCTACTGTAAACCAAAGCTTCAACCTAGAAGAACAAAATTTGGTGAGCCAAGTGGGATTTGTGGACTTCTCATTACCACCACGTGTCATCAAGATTGGGTGAAAAAATATTTGCTAGTATTTCGGAAACTCGTAATTTCTTGGAAGCGTGGCAACCCCTCTCAATGAAAGTGCTTTTCCACAGTCTCTGCTTAGGGCTACTTGAATCGGAAACAAAGCATAGAGACAAAACTGAGAACTCCTTTATTTTCTCAAGTTTCAAAGAGCTACTACAAACCATGTTGGATTTAGAGTTCCAAATTCATCTATCTATATAGGAGAGAACAGAGTGAAACCTAAATATATAAACTGCTACTCTAGACGAATGCTTCAACCTAGAAGAACACAATTTGGTGAGCCAAGTGGGATTTTTGTACTGATCATTACAACCAAGTATCATGAAGATTGGGTGAAAAAATATTTGCTAGTATTTCGGAAACTCGTAATTTCTTGGAAGCGTGGCAACCCCTCTCAATGAAAGTGCTTTTATACAGTCTGCGCCTAGGGCTACTTGAAGAGGAAACAAACCATAGAGACAAAACTGAGAACTCCTTTATTTTGTCAAGTTTCAAACAGCTACTACAAACCATGTTGGATTTAGAGTTCCAAATTCATCTATCTATATAGTAGAGAACAGAGTGAAACCTAAATAAAAAACTGCTACTGTAGATGAACGCTTCAACCTAGAAGAACAAAATTTGGTGAGCCAAGTGGGATTTGTGTACTGATCATTACCACCAAGAATCATCAACATTGGATGAAAAAATATTTGCTGGTTTTTCGGAAACTCGTTATTTCTTAGAAGCTTGGCAACCCCTCTCAATGAAAGTGCTTTTCCACAGTCTGTGCCTATGGCTACTTGAAGAGGAAACAAACCATTGAAACAAAACTAAGAACTCCGTATTTTGTCAAGTTTCAAAGAGCTCCAACAAACCATGTTGGATTTAGAGTTCCAAATTCATCTATCTATATAGTAGAGAACAGAGTGAAACCTAAATAAAAAACTGCTTCTGTAGACGAACGCTTCAACCTAGAAGAACAAAATTTGGTGAGCCATGTGGGATTTGTGTAGTGATCATTACCACCACGTATGATCAACAGTGGGTGAAAAAATATTTGCTGGTATTTCGGAAACTCGTAATTTCATGGAAGCTTGGCAACCCCTTTCTATGAAAGTGCTTTTCCACAGTCTGTGCCTAGGGCTACTTGAAGAGGAAACAAACCATAGAGAAAAAACTGAGAACTCCTTTATTTTGTCAAGTTTCAAAGAGCTACTACAAACCATGTTGGATTTAGAGTCCAAATTCATCTATCTATATAGAAGAGAACAGAGGGAAACCTAAAAATAAAAACTGCTATTGTAAACGAACGCTTCAACCTAGAAGAACAAAATTTGGTGAGCCAAGTGGGATTTGTGTACTGATCATTACCACCAAGTATCATCAAGATTGGGTGAAAAAATATTTGCTGGTATTTCGGAAACTCGTTATTTCTTAGAAGCTTGGCAACCCCTCTCAATGAGAGTGCTTTTCCACAGTCTGTGCCTAGGGCTACTTGAAGAGGAAACAAACTATTGAGACAAAACTGAGAACTCCTTTATTTTGTAAAGTTTCAAAGAGCTACTACAAACCATTTTGGATTTAGAGTTCCAAATTCATCAATCTATATAGGAGAGAACAGAGTAAAACCTACATATAAAAACTGCTACTGTAGACGAACGCTTAAACCTAGAAGAACAAAATTTGTTGAGCCAAGTGGGATTTGTGTACTTGTCATTACCACCACGTATCATCAAGATTGGGTGACAAAATATTTGCTGGTATTTCGGAAACTCGTTATTTCTTGGAAGCTTTGAAACTCCTTTCAATGAAAGTGCTTTTCCACAGTCTCTGCTTAGGGCTACTTGAAGAGGAAACAAACCATGGGATTAAAACTGAGAACTCCGTTATTTTTTCAAGTTTCAAAGAGCTACTACAAACCATGTTGGATTTAGAGTTCCAAATTCATCTACCTATATAGGAGAGAACTGAGTGAAACCGAAAAATAAAAACTGCTACTGTAGACGAACGCTTCAACCTAGAAGAACAAAATTTGTTGAGCAAACTGGGATATGTGTACTAATCATTAAAACCAAGTATCATCAAAATTGGGTGAAAAAATATTTGCTGGTATTTCAAAAACACGTTATTTCCTAGAAGCTTGGCAACAATTCTCAATTAAAGTGCTTTTCCACTTTCTGTGCCTAGGGCGACTTGAAGAGGAAAGAAACCATAGAGACAAAACTGAGAACTCCTTTATGTTGTCCAGTTCCAAAGAGCTACTACAAACCATGTTGGATTTAGAGTTCCAAATTCATCTATCTATATAGGAGAGAACAGAGGGAAACCTAAATATAAATAGTGCTGCTGTAGACGAACGCTTCAACCTAGAAGAACAAAATTTTGTGAGCCAAGTGGGATTTGTGTACTAACCATTATCAACAAGTATCATCAAGATTGGGTGAAAAAATATTTGCTGGTATTTCGAAAACTCGTTATTTATTAGAAGCTTGGCAACCCCTCTCAATGAAAGTGCTTTTCCGCAGTCTGTGCCTAGGGCTACTTGAAGAGGAAACAAACCGTAGAGACAAAACTGAGTACTCCTTTATTTTCTCAAGTATCAAAAGCTACTTCAAACCATGTTGGATTTAGAGTTCCAAATTCTTCTATCTATATAGAAGAGAACAGAGTGAAACCTAAAAATAACAACTGCTACTGTAAATGAACGCTTCTACCTAGAAGAACAAAATTTATTGAGACAAGTGGGATTTGTGTACCTCTCATTACCACCACGTATCATCAAGATTGGGTGAAAAATTATCTGCTGGTATTTCGGAAACTCTTAACTTCTTGGAAGCTTGGCAACCCCTCTCAATGAAAGTGCTTTTCCACAGTCTTTGCCTAGGGCTGCTTGAAGAGGAAACAAACCATAGAGACAAAACTGAGAACTACTTTATTTTCTCAAGTTTCAAGGAGCTATTACACACCATGCTGGATTTAGAGTTCCAAATTCTTCTCTTTATATAAGAGAGAACAGAGTGAAACCTAAATATAAAAATGCTACTGTAGACGAACGCTTCAACCTAGAAGAACAAAATTTGGTGACCCAAGTGGCATTTGTGTACTGATCATTACCACCAAGTATCATCAACATTGGGTGAAAAAATATTTGCTGGTATTTCGGAATCTCGTTATTTCTTAGACGCTTGGCAACCCCTCTCAATGAAAGTGCTTTTCCACATTCTGTGCCTAGGGCTACTTGAAGAGGAAACAAACCATAAAGACAAAACCGAGAACTCCTTTGTTTTTTCAAGTTTCAAAGAGCTACTACAAACCATTTGGTTTTAGAGTTTCAAATTCATCTATCGATATAGGAGAGAACAGAGTGAAACTTAAATATAAAAACTGCAACTGTAGACGAACACTTCAACCTAGAAGAAGAAAATTTGCGGAGCCAAGTGAGATTTGTGTACTTGTCATTACCACCAAGTATCATCAACGTTGGGTGAGAAAATATTTGCTGGTATTTCGGAAACTCGTTATTTCTTAGAATCTTGGCAACCCCTCTCAATGAAAGTGCTTTTCCACAGTCTGTGCATAGGGCTACCTGAATAGGAAACAAACCATTGAGACAAAACTGAGAACTCCTTTATTTTCTCAAGTTTCAAAGAGCTACTACAAACCATGTTGGATTTAGAGTTCCAAATTCAACTATCTATATAGGAGAGAACAGATGGAAACCTAAATATAAAAACTGCTACTGTAGACGATCGCGTCAACGTAGAAGAACAAAATTTGGTGATCCAAGTAGGATTTGTGTACTGATCATTACCACCCAGTATCATCAAAATTGGGTGAAAAAAATATTTGCTGGTATTTCAGAAACTCGTTATTTCTTAGAAGCTTGGCAACCTTTCTCAATGAAAGTGCTTTTTCACTTTCTGTGCTTAGTGCGACTTGAAGAGGAAACAAATCATAGAGACAAAACTGAGAACTCCTTTATTTTGTCCAGTTTCAAAGAGCTACTACAAACCATGTTGGATTTTGAGTTCCAAATTCATCTATCTATACAGTAGAGAACAGAGAGAAACCGAAAAATAAAAATGCTACTGTAAACCAATGCTTCAACCTAGAAGAACAAAATTTGGTGAGCCAAGTGGGATTTGTGGACATCTCATTACCACCACGTAACATCAAGATTGGGTGAAAAAATATTTGCTAGTATTTCGGAAACTCGTAATTTCTTGGAAGCGTGGCAACCCCTGTCAATGAAAGTGCTTCTCCACAGTCTCTGCTTAGGGCTACTTGAATCAGAAACAAATCATAGAGACAAAACTGAGAACTCCTTTATTTTCTCAAGTTTCAAAGAGCTACTACAAACCATGTTGGATTTAGAGTTCCAAAATCATCTATCTATATAGGAGAGAACAGAGTGAAACCTAAATATATAAACTGCTACTGTAGACGAATGCTTCAACCTAGAAGAACACAATTTGGTGAGCCAAGTGGGATTTGTGTACTGATCATTACAACCAAGTAACATCAAGATTGGGTGATAAAATATTTGCAGGTATTTCGGAAACTCGTTATTTCTTAGAAGCTTGGCAACCGCTCTCAATGAAAGTGCTTTACCACAGTCTGCACCTAGGGCTACTTGAAGAGGAAACAAAGTATTGAGACAAAACTGAAAACTCCTTTATTTTGTCAAGTTTCAAAGAGCTACTACAAACCATGTTGGATTTAGAGTTCCAAATTCAACTCTCTATATAGGAGAGAACACAGGGAAACCTAAATATAAAAACAGCTACTGTAGACAAACGCTTCAACCTAGAAGAAGAAAATTTGGTGAGCCAAGTGGGATTTGTGTACTGATCATTACCACCACGTATGATCAACATTGGGTGAAAAAATATTTGCTGGTATTTCGGAAACTCGTTATTTCTTAGAAGCTTGGCAACCCCTCTCAATGAAAGTGCTTTTCCACAGTCTGTGCCTAGGGCTACCTGAAGAGAAAACAAACCATTGAGACAAAACTGAGAACTCCTTTATTTTTTCAAGTTTCAAAGAGCTACTACAAACCGTGTTGGATTTAGAGTTCCAAATTCAACTATCTATATAGGAGAGATCAGAGGGAAACCTAAATATAAAAACTGCTACTGTACATGAACGCTTCAACCTAGAAGAACAAAATTTGGTGAGCCAAGTGGGATATGTGTACTAATCATTACCACCAAGTATCATCAAAATTGGGTGAAAAAATATTTGCTGGTTTTTCAAAAACTCGTTATTTTTTAGAAGTTTGGCAACCTTTCTCAATGAAAGTGCTTTTCCACTTTCTGTGCTTAGGGCGACTTGAAGAGGAAACAAACCATAGAGACAAAACTGAGAACTCCTTTATTTTGTCAAGTTTCAAAGAGCTACTACAAACCATGTTGGATTTAGAGTTCCAAATTCATCTATCTATATAGTAGAGAACAGAGTGAAACCTAAAAATAAAAACTGCTACTGTAAACCAATGCTTCAAACTAGAAGAACAAAATTTGGTGAGCCAAGTGGGATTTGTGGAATTCTCATTACCACCACGTATCATCAAGATTGGGTGAAAAAATATTTGCTAGTATTTCGGAAACTCGTAATTTCATGGAAGCGTGGCAACCCCTCTCAATGAAAGTGCTTTTCCACAGTCTCTGTTTAGGGCTACTTGAATCGGAAACAAATCATAGAGACAAAACTGAGAACACCTTTATTTTCTCAAGTTTCAAAGAGCTATTATAAACCATGTTGGATTTAGAGTTCCAAATTCATCTATCTATATAGGAGAGAACAGAGTGAAACCTAAATATATAAACTGCTACTGTAGACGAATGCTTCAACCTAGAAGAACACAATTTGGTGAGCCAAGTGGGATTTGTGTACTGATCATTACAACCACGTATCATGAAGATTGGGTGAAAAAATATTTGCAGGTATTTCGGAAACTCGTTATTTCTTATAAGCTTGGCAACCCCTCTCAATGAAAGTGCTTTTATACAGTCTGCGCCTAGGGCTACTTGAAGAGGAAACAAACCATTGAGACAAAACTGAGAACTCCTTTATTTTGTCAAGTTTCAAAGAGCTACTACAAACTATGTTGGAGTTAGAGTTCCAAATTCAACTATCTATATAGGAGAGAACAGAGGGAAACCTAAATATAAAAACTGCTACTGTAGACGAACGCTTCAACCTAGAAGAACAAAATTTGGTGAGCCAAGCGGGATTTGTGTCCTGATCATTACCACCAAGAATCATCAACATTGGGTGAAAAAATATTTGCTGGTATTTCGGAAACTCGTTATTTCTTAGAAACTTGGCAACCCCTCTCAATGAAAGTGCTTTTCCACAGTCTGTTCCAAGATCTACTTGAACATGAAAAAACCATGGAGACAAAACTGAGAACTCCTTTATTTTGTCAAGTTTCAAACAGCTACTACAAACCATGTTGGATTTAGAGTTCCAAATTCATCTATCTATATAGTAGAGAACAGAGTGAAACCTAAATAAAAAACTGCTACTGTAGACGAACGCTTCAACCTAGAAGAACAAAATTTGGTGAGCCAAGTGGGATTTGTGTACTGATCATTACCACGAAGAATCATCAACATTGGGTGAAAAAATATTTGCTGATTTTTCGGAAACTCGTTATTTCTTAGAAGCTTGGCAACCCCTCTCAATGAAACTCCTTTTCCACTTTCTGTGCTTAGGGCGACTTGAAGAGGAAACAAACCATTGAGACAAAACTGAGAACTCCTTTATTTTGGCCAGTTTCAAAGAGCTACTACAAACCATGTTGGATTTAGAGTTCCAAATTCATCGATCTATATAGGAGAGAATAGAGTGAAATATAAAAATAAAAACTGCTACTGTAGACGAACGCTTCAACCTAGAAGAACAAAATTTGGTGAGCCAAGTGGGATTTGTGTACTTATCTTTACCACCAAGAATCATCAACATTGGGTGAAAAAATATTTGCTGGTTTTTCGGAAACTCGTTATTTCTTGGAAGCGTGGCAACCCCTCTCAATGAAAGTGCTTTTCCACAGTCTCTGTTTAGGGCTACTTGAATCGGAAACAAATCATAGAGACAAAACTGAGAACTCCTTTATTTTCTCAAGTTTCAAAGAGCTACTACAAACCATGTTGGATTTAGAGTTCCAAATTCATCTATCTATATAGGAGAGAAGAGAGTGAAACCTAAATATATAAACTGCTACTGTAGACGAATGCTTCAACCTAGAAGAACAAAATTTCGTGAGAGAAGTGGGATTTGTGCACTGATCATTACCACCAAGTATCATCAAGATTGGTGGAAAAAATATTTGCTGGTTTTTCGGAAACTCGTTATTTCTTAGAAGCTTGGCAACCCCTCTCAATGAAAGTGCTTTTCCACAGTCTGTGCTAGGGCTACTTGAAGAGGAAACAAACCATTGAGAGAAAACTGAGAACTCCGTTATTTTGTCAAGTTTCAAAGAGCTACTACAAACCATGTTGGATTTAGAGTTCCAAATTCAACTATCTATATAGGAGAGAACAGAGGGAAACCTAAATATAAAAACTGCTCCTGTAGAGGAACGCTTCAAACTAGAAGATCAAAATTTGGTGAGCCATGTGGGATTTGTGTACTGATCATTACCACCACGTATGATCAACATTGGGTGAAAAAATATTTACTGGTATTTCGGAAACTCGTTATTTCTTAGAAGCTTGGCAACCCCTCTCAATGAAAGTGCTTTTCCACAGTCTGTGCCTAGGGCTACCTGAAGAGGAAACAAACCATTGAGACAGAACTGAGAACTCCTTTAATTTTTCAAGTTTCAAAGAGCTACTACAAACCGTGTTGGATTTAGAGTTCCAAATTCATCTATCTTTATAGGAGAGAATAGAGTGAAAAATAAAAATAAAAACTGCTATTGTAAACGAACACTTCAACCTAGAAGAACAAAATTTGGTGAGCCAAGTGGGATTTGTGTACTGATTATTACCACCAAGTATCATCAAGATTGGGTGAAAAAATATTTGGTGGTATTTCTGAAACTCGTTATTTCTTAGAAGCTTGGCAACCCCTCTCTATGAAAGTGCTTTTCCACAGTCTGTGCCTTGGACTACATGAAGAAGAAACAAACCATAGAGAAAAAACTGAGAACTCATTTATTTTGTCAAGTTTCAAAGAGCTACTACAATCAATGTTGGATTTAGAGTTACAAATTCATCTATCTATATAATAGAGAACAGAGTGAAACCTAAAAATAAAAACTGCTACTGTAAACCAATGCTTCATCCTAGAAGAACAAAATTTGGTGAGCCAAGTGGCATTTGTGGACTTCTCATTACCACCACGTATCATCAAGATTGGGTGAAAAAATATTTGCTAGTATTTTGGAAACTCGTTATTCCTTAGAAGCTTGGCAACCCCTCTCAATGAAAGTGCTTTTCCACAGTCTGTGCCTATGGCTACTTGAAGAGGAAACAAACCATTGAAACAAAACTGAGAACTCCGTTATTTTGTCACGTTTCAAAGAGCTCCAACAAACCATGTTGAATTTAGAGTTCCAAATTCATCTATCTATATAGTAGAGAACAGAGTGAAACCTAAATAAAAAACTGCTTCTCTAGACGAACGCTTCAACCTAGAAGAACAAAATTTGGTGAGCCATGTGGGATTTGTGTAGTGATCATTACCACCAAGTATGATCAACATTGGGTGAAAAAATATTTGCTGGTATTTCGGACACTCTTAATTTCATGGAAGCTTGGCAACCCCTTTCTATGAAAGTGCTTTTCCACAGTCTGTGCCTAGGGCTACTTGAAGAGGAAACAAACCATAGAGACAAAACTGAGAACTCATTTATTCTGTCAAGGTTCAAAGAGCTACTACAAACCATGTTGGATTTAGAGTTCCAAATTCATCTATCTATATAGAAGAGAACAGAGGGAAACCTAAAAATAAAAACTGCTACTGTAAACGAACGCTTCAACCTTGAAGAACAAAATTTGGTGAGTCAAGTGTAATTTGTGTACTGATCATTACAACCAAGTATCATCAAGATTGGGTGAAAAAATATTTGCAGGTATTTTGGAAACTCGTTATTTCTTAGAAGCTTGGCAACCCCTCTCAATGAAAGTGCTTTTCCACAGTCTGCGCCTAGGGCTACTTGAAGAGGAAACAAACCATTGAGACAAAACTGAGAACTCCTTTCTTTTGTCAAGTTTCAAAGAGCTACTACAAACCATGTTGGATTTAGAGTTCCAAATTCAACTATCTATATAGGAGAAAACAGAGGGAAACCTAAATATAAAAACTGCTACTGTAGACGAACGCTTCAACCTAGAAGAACAAAATTTGGTGAGCCAAGTGGGATTTGTGTACTGATCATTACCACCAAGAATCATCAACATTGGGTGAAAAAATATTTGCTGGTGTTTCGGAAACTCGTTATTTCTTAGAAGCTTGGCAACCCCTCTCAATGAAAGTGCTTTTCCACAGTCTGTGCCTAGGGCTACTTGAAGAGTAAACAAAGCATTGAGACAAAAAAGAGAACTCCTTTATTTTGTCAAGTTTCAAAGAGCTACTACAAACCATGTTGGATTTAGAGTTCCAGATTCATCTATCTATATAGGAGATTACTGAGGGAAACCTAAATATAAAAACTGCTACTGTAGATGAACGCTTCAACCTAGAAGAACAAAATTTGGTGAGCCAAGTGGGATATGTGTACTAATCATTACCACCAAGTATCATCAAAATTGGGTGAAAAAATATTTGCTGGTATTTTTGGAAACTCGTTATTTCTTAGAAGCTTGGCAACCCCTCTCAATTAAAGTGCTTTTTCACAGTCTGTGCCTTGTACTACATGAAGAGGAAACAAAGCATAGAGAAAAAACTGAGAACTCATTTATTTTGTCAAGTTTCAAAGAGCTACTACAATCAATGTTGGATTTAGAGTTCCAAATTCATGTATCTATATAATAGAGAACAGAGTGAAACCTAAAAATAAAAACTGCTACTGTAAACCAATTCTACAACCTAGAAGAACAAAATTTGGTGAGCCAAGTGGGACTTGTGGACTTCTCATTACCACCACATATCATCAAGATTGGGTGAAAAAATATTTGCTAGTATTTCGGAAAATCGTAATTTCTTGGAAGCGTGGCAACCCCTCTCAATGAAAGTGCTTTTCCACAGTCTCTGCTTAAGGCCACTTGAATCGGAAACAAATCATAGAGACAAAACTGAGAACTCCTTTATTTTCTCAAGTTTCAAAGAGCTACTACAAACCATGTTGGATTTAGAGTTCCAAATTCACCTATCTATGTAGGAGAGAACAGATTGAAACCTAAATATATAAACTGCTACTGTAGACGAATGCTTCAACCTAGAAGAACACAATTTGGTGAGCCAAGTGTAATTTATGTACTGATCATTACAACCAAGTATCATCAAGATTGGGTGAAAAAATATTTGCAGGTATTTCGGAAACTCGTTATTTCTTAGAAGCTTGGCAACCTCTCTCAATGAAAGTGCTTTTCTACAGTCTGTGCCTAGGGCTACTTGAAGAGTAAACAAAGCATTGAGACAAAAATGAGAACTCCTTTATTTTGTCAAGTTTCAAAGAGCTACTACACACCATGTTGGATTTAGAGTTTCAAATTCATCTATCTATATAGGAGAGAACAGAGTAAAACCTAAATATAAAAACTGCTACTGTAGACGAACGCTTAAACCTAGAAGAACAAAATTAGTTGAGCCACGTGGGATTTGTGTACTTGTCATTACCACCACGTATCATCAAGATTGGGTGAAAAAATATTTGCTGGTATTTCGGAAACTCGTTATTTCTTGGAAGCTTTGAAACCCCTTTCAATGAAAGTGCTTTTACACAGTCTGTGCCTAGGGCTACTTGAAGACGAAACAAACCATAGAGCCAAAACTGAGAACTCCTTTATTTTGTAAAGTTTCAAAGAGCTACTAGAAAACATGTTGCATTTAGAGTTCCAAATTCATCTATCTATATAGGAGAGAGCAGAGTGAAACCTAAATATAAAAACTGCTACTGTAGACGATCACGTCAACGTAGAAGAACAAAATTTGGTGAGCCACGTGGGATTTGTGTACTGATCATTACCACCCAGTATCATCAAGATTGGGTGAAAAAATATTTGCTGGTATTTCAGAAACTCGTTGTTTCTTAGAAGCTTGGCAACATTTCTCAATGAAAGTGCTTTTCCACTTTCTGTGCTTAGGGCGACTTGAAGAGGAAACAAAACATAGAGTCAAAACTGAGAACTCCTTTATTTTGTCCAGTTTCAAAGAGCTACTACAAACCATGTTGGATTAAGAGTTCCAAATTCATCTATCTATATAGTAGAGAACAGAGTGAAACCGAAAAATAAAAACTGCTACTGTAAACCAATGCTTCAACCTAGAAGAACAAAATTTGGTGAGCCAAGTGGGATTTGTATACATCTCATTACCACCACGTAACATCAAGTTTGGGTGAAAAAATATTTGCTAGTATGTCGGAAACTCGTAATTTCTCGGAAGCGTTTCAACCCCTGTCAATGAAAGTGCTTCTCCACAGTCTTTGCTTAGGGCTACTTGAATCGGAAACAAATCATAGAGACAAAACTGAGAACTCCTTTATTTTCTCAAGTTTCAAAGAGCTACTACAAACCATGTTGGATTTAGAGTTCCAAATTCATCTATCTATATAGGAGAGAACAGAGTGAAACCTAAATATATAAACCACTACGGTAGACTAATGCTTCAACCTAGAAGAACACAATTTGGTGAGCCAAGTGGGAATTGTGTACTGATCATTACAACCAAGTAACATCAAGATTGGGTGATAAAATATTTGCAGGTATTTCGGAAACTCGTTATTTCTTAGAACCTTGGCAACCGCTCTCAATGAAAGTGCTTTTCCAAAGTCTGCGCCTAGGGCTACTTGAAGAGGAAACAAACCATTGAGACAAAACTGTGAACTCCTTTATTTTGTCAAGTTTCAAAGAGCTACTACAAACCATGTTGGATTTAGAGTTCCAAATTCAACTCTCTATATAGGAGAGAACACAGGGAAACCTAAATATAAAAACAGCTACTGTAGACAACCGCTTCAACCTAGAAGAAGAAAATTTGGTGAGCCAAGTGGGATTTGTGTACTGATCATTACCACCACGTATGATCAACATTGGGTAAAAAATATTTGCTGGTATTTCGGAAACTCGTTATTTCTTAGAAGCTTGGCAACCCCTCTCAATGAAAGTGCTTTTCCACAGTCTGTGCTAGGGCTACTTGAAGAGGAAACAAACCATTGAGACAAAACTGAGAACTCCGTTATTTTGTCAAGTTTCAAAGAGCTACTACAAACCATGTTGGATTTAGAGTTCCAAATTCATCTATCTATATAGAAGAGAACAGAGGGAAACCTAAAAATAAAAACTGCTACTGTAAACGAACGCTTCAACCTAGAAGAACAAAATTTGGTGAGTAAAGTGGGATTTGTGTACTGATCATTACCACCAAGTATCATCAAGATTGGGTGAAAAAATATTTGCTGGTATTTCAGAAACTCGTTATTTCTTAGAAGCTTGGCAACACCTCTCAATGAGAGTGCTTTTCCACAGTCTGTGCCTAGGGCTACTTGAAGAGGAAACAAACTGTTAAGACAAAACTGAGAACTCCTTTATTTTGTCAAGTTTCAAAGAGCTGCTACAAACCATGTTGGATTTAGAGTTCCATATTCATCTATCTATATAGCAGAGAACAGAGTGAAACCTAAATATAAAAACTGCTACTGTAGACAATCGCGTCAACGTAGAAGAACAAAATTTGGTGAGCCAAGTGGGATTTGTGTTCGGATCATTACCACCCAGTATCATCTACGTGGGTGAAAAAATATTTGCTGGTATTTCGGAAACTCGTTATTTCTTAGAAGCTTGGCAACCCCTCTCAATGAAAGTGCTTTTCCACAGTCTGTGCTTAGGGCGACTTGAAGAGGAAACAAACCACAGAGACAAAACTGAGAACTCCTTTATTTTGGCTAGTTTCAAAGAGCTACTACAAACCATGTTGGATTTAGAGTTCCAAATTCATCTATCTATATAGGAGAGAATAGAGTGAAAAATAAAAATAAAAACTGCTATTGTAAACGAACACTTCAAACTAGAAGAACAAAATTTTGTGAGCCAAGTGGTATTTGTGTACTGATTATTACCACCAATAATCATCAAGATTGGGTGAAAATATATTTGGTGGTATTTCTGAAACTCGTTATTTCTTAGAAGCTTGGCAACCCCTCTCAATGAAAGTGCTTTTCCACAGTCTGTGCCTTGGACTAGATGAAGAGGAAACAAACCATAGAGAAGAAACTGAGAAGTCATTTATTTTGTCAAGTTTCAAAGAGCTACTACAATCAATGTTGGATTAGAGTTCCAAATTCATCTATCTATATAATAGAGAACAGAGTGAAACCAAAAAATAAAAACTGCTACTGTAAACCAATGCTTCATCCTAGAAGAACAAAATTTGGTGAGCCAAGTGGGTTTTGTGGACTTCTCATTACCACCACGTGTCATCAAGATTGGGTGAAAAAATATTTGCTAGTATTTCGGAAACTCGTAATTTCTTGGAAGCGTGGCAACCCCTGTCAATGAAAGTGCTTTTCCACAGTCTCTGCTTAGGGCTACTTGAATCGGAAACAAAGCATAGAGACAAAACTGAGAACTCCTTTATTTTCTCAAGTTTCAAAGAGCTACTACAAACCATGTTGGATTTAGAGTTCCAAATTCATCTATCTATATAGGAGAGAACAGAGTGAAATCTAAATATATAAACTGCTACTGTAGACGAATGCTTCAACCTAGAAGAACACAATTTGGTGAGCCAAGTGGGATTTTGTACTGATCATTACAACCAAGTATCATGAAGATTGGGTGAAAAAATATTTGCAGGTATTTCGGAAACTCGTTATTTCTTGGAAGCGTGGCAACCCCTCTCAATGAAAGTGCTTTTATACAGTCTGCGCATAGGGCTACTTGAAGAGGAAACAAACCATAGAGACAAAACTGAGAACTACTTTATTTTGTCAAGTTTCAAACAGCTACTACAAACCATGTTGGATTTAGAATTCCAAATTCATCTATCTATATAGTAGAGAACAGAGTGAAACCTAAATAAAAAACTGCTACTGTAGACGAACGCTTCAACCTAGAAGAACAAAATTTGGTGAGCCATGTGGGATTTGTGTACTGATCATTACCACCAAGAATCATCAACATTGGGTGAAAAAATATTTGCTGGTTTTTCGGAAACTCGTTATTTCTTAGAAGCTTGGCAACCCCTGTCAATGAAAGTGCTTTTCCACAGTCTGTACCTATGGCTACTTGAAGAGGAAACAAACCATTGAAACAAATCTAAGAACTCCGTATTTTGTCAAGTTTCAAAGAGCTCCAACAAACCATGTTGGATTTAGAGTTCCAAATTCATCTATCTATATAGTAGAGAACAGAGTGAAACCTAAATAAAAAACTGGTTCTGTAGACGAACGCTTCAACCTAGAAGAACAAAATTTGGTGAGCCATGTGGGATTTGTGTAGTGATCATTACCACCACGTATGATCAAAAGTGGGTGAAAAAATATTTGCTGGTGTTTCGGAAACTCGTAATTTCATGGAAGCTTGGCAACCCCTTTCTATGAAAGTGCTTTTCCACAGTCTGTGCCTAGGGCTACTTGAAGAGGAAACAAACCATAGAGACAAAACTGAGAACTCCTTTATTTTGTCAAGTTTCAAAGAGCTACTACAATCCATGTTGGATTTAGAGTCCAAATTCATCTATCTATATAGAAGAGATCAGAGGGAAACCTAAAAATAAAAACTGCTACTATAAACGAACGCTTCAACCTAGAAGAACAAAATTTGGTGAGTCAAGTGGGATTTGTGTACTGATCATTACCACCAAGTATCATCAACATTGGGTGAAAAAATATTTGCTGGTATTTCGGAAACTCGTTATTTCTTAGAAGCTTGGCAACCCCTCTCAATGAAAGTGCTTTTCCACAGTCTGTGAATAGGGCTACTTGAAGAGGAAACAAACCATGGGATTAAAACTGAGAACTCCTTTATTTTGTCAAGTTTCAAAGAGCTACTACAAACCATGTTGGATTTAGAATTCCAAATTCATCTATCTATATAGTAGAGAACAGAGTGAAACCTAAATAAAAAACTGCTACTGTAGACGAACGCTTCAACCTAGAAGAACAAAATTTGGTGAGCCAAGTGGGATTTGTGTACTGATCATTACCACCAAGAATCATCAACATTGGGTGAAAAAATATTTGCTGGTTTTTCGGAAACTCGTTATTTCTTAGAAGCTTGGCAACCCCTGTCAATGAAAGTGCTTTTCCACAGTCTGTGCCTATGGCTACTTGAAGAGGAAACAAACCATTGAAACAAAACTAAGAACTCCGTATTTTGTCAAGTTTCAAAGAGCTCCAACAAACCATGTTGGATTTAGAGTTCCAAATTCATCTATCTATATAGTAGAGAACAGAGTGAAACCTAAATAAAAAACTGGTTCTGTAGACGAACGCTTCAACCTAGAAGAACAAAATTTGGTGAGCCATGTGGGATTTGTGTAGTGATCATTACCACCACGTATGATCAAAAGTGGGTGAAAAAATATTTGCTGGTGTTTCGGAAACTCGTAATTTCATGGAAGCTTGGCAACCCCTTTCTATGAAAGTGCTTTTCCACAGTCTGTGCCTAGGGCTACTTGAAGAGGAAACAAACCATAGAGACAAAACTGAGAACTCCTTTATTTTTTCAAGTTACAAAGAGCTACTACAATCCATGTTGGATTTAGAGTCCAAATTCATCTATCTATATAGAAGAGATCAGAGGGAAACCTAAAAATAAAAACTGCTACTATAAACGAACGCTTCAACCTAGAAGAACAAAATTTGGTGAGTCAAGTGGGATTTGTGTACTGATCATTACCACCAAGTATCATCAACATTGGGTGAAAAAATATTTGCTGGTATTTCGGAAACTGGTTATTTCTTAGAAGCTTGGCAACCCCTCTCAATGAAAGTGCTTTTCCACAGTCTGTGAATAGGGCTACTTGAAGAGGAAACAAACCATGGGATTAAAACTGAGAACTCCTTTATTTTGTCAAGTTTCAAAGAGCTACTACAAACCATGTTGGATTTAGAGTTCCAAATTCAACTATATATATATTAGAAAACAGAGGGAAACCTAAATATAAAAACTGCTACTGTAGACGAACGCTTCAACCTGGAAGAACAAAATTTGGTGAGCCAAGTGGGATTTGTGTACTGATCATTACCACCAAGAATCATCAACATTGGGTGAAAAAATATTTGCTGGTATTGCGGAAACTCGTTATTTCTTAGAAGCTTGGCAACCCCTCTCAATGAAATTGCTTTTCCACAGTCTGTGCCTAGGGCTACTTGAAGAGGAAACAAACCATTGAGACGAAACTGAGAACTCCTTTATTTTGTCAAGTTTCAAAGAGCTACCACAAACCATGTTGGATTTAGAGTTCCAAATTCATCTATCTATATAGTAGAGAACAGAGTGAAACCTAAATAAAAAAACTGCTACTGTAGACGAACGCTTCAACCTAGAATAACAAAATTTGGTGAGCCAAGTGGAATTTGTGTACTAGTCATTACCACCACGTATCATCAACATTTGTGACAACATATTTGCTGGTATTTCGGAAACTCATAATTTCTTGGAAGTTTGGCAACCCCTTTCAATGAAAGTGTTTTTCCATAGTCTCTGCTTAGGGCTACATGAAGGGGAAACAAATCATAGAGACAAAACGGAGAACTCCTTTATTTTGTCCAGTTTCACAGAGCTACTACAAACCATGTTGGATTTAGAGTTCCAAATTCATCTATCTATATAGGAGAGAACTGAGTGAAACCTAAAAATAAAAACTGCTACTGTAAACGAACGCTTCAACCTAGAAGAACAAATTTTGGTGAGCCAAGTTTGATTTGTGTACTTGTCATTACCACCACGTATCATCAACATTGGGTGAAAAAATATTTGCTGGTATTTCGGAAACTCGTTATTTCTTAGAAGCTAGGCAACCCCTCTCAATGAAAGTGGTTTTCCACAGTCTGTGCCTATGGCTACTTGAAGAGGAAACAAACCATTGAAACAAAACTAAGAACTCCGTATTTTGTCAAGTTTCAAAGAGCTACTACAAACCATGTTGGATTTAGAGTTCCAAATTCATCTATCTATATAGGAGAGAACAGAGTGAATCCTAAAAATAAAAACTGCTACTGTCGACCAACGCTTCAACCTAGAAGAACAAAATTTTGTGAGCCAAGTGGGATTTGTGTACTGATCATTACCACCAAGTATCATCAAGATTGGGTGAAAAAATATTTGCTGGTATTTCGGAAACTCATCATTTCTTGGAAGCTTGGCAACCCCTCTCAATGAAAGTGCTTTTCCACAGTCTCTGCTTAGGGCTACTTGAATCGTAAACAAATCATAGAGACAAAACTTAGAATTTTTTCAAGTTTCAAAGAGCTACTAAAAATCATGTTGGATTTAGAGTTCCAAATTCATCTATCTTTATAGGAGAGAACAGAGTGAAACCTAAAAATAAAAACTGCTACTGTAAACGAACGCTTCAACATAGAAGAAAAAAATTTGGTGAGCCAAGTGGGATTTGTGTACTGATCACTACCACCAAGTATAATCAAGATTGGGTGAAAAAATTTTTTCTGGTATTTCGGAAACTCGTTATTTCTCAAAAGCTTGGCAACCCCTCTCAATGAAAGTGCTTTTCCTCCGTCGCTGCTAGGGCTACTTGAAGAGGAAACAAACCATAGAGAAAAAATGAGAACTCCTTTATTTTGTCCAGTTTCAAAGAGCTACTACAAACCATGTTGGATTTAGAGTTCCAAATTCTATCTATTATATAGGAGAGAATAGAGTGAAAAATAAACATAAAAACTGCTATTGCAAACGTACGCTTCAACCTAGAAGAACAAAATTTGTTGAGCCAAGTGGGATTTGTGTACTGATTATTACCACCAAGTATCATCAAGATTGGGTGAAAAAATATTTGCTGTATTTCTGAAACTCGTTATTTCTTAGAAGCTTGGCAACCCCTCTCAATGAAAGTGGTTTTCCACAGTCTGTGCCTTGGACTACATGAAGAGGAAACAAACCATAGAGAAAAAACTGAGAACTCCTTTATTGTGTGAAATTTCAAAGAGCTACTACAAACAATGTTGGATTTAGAGTTCCAAATTATCTATCTATATAGTAGAGAACAGAGTGAAACTTAAAAATAAAAACTGCTACTGTAATCCAATGCTTCAACCTAGAGGAACAAAATTTGGTGAGCCAAGTGGCATTTGTGCACTTCTCAGTACCACCACGTATCATCAAGATTGGGTGAAAAAATATTTGCTAGTATTTCGGAACTCGTATTTTCTTGGAAACGTGGCAAACCCTCTCAATGAAAGTGCTTTTCCACAGTCTCTTCTTAGGGCTACTTGAATCGGAAAGAAATCATAGAGACAAAACTGAGAACTCCTTTATTTTCTCAAGTTTCAAAGAGCTACTACAAACCATGTTGGATTTAGAGTTCCAAATTCATCAATCTATATAGTAGAGAACAGAGTGAAACCTAAATATACAAACTGCTACTGTAGACGAACGCTTCAACCTAGAAAAACACAAATTTGGTGAGCCAAGTGGGATTTGTGTACTGATCATTACAACCAAGTATCATCAAGATTGGGTGAAAAAATATTTGCAGGTATTTCGGAAACTCGTTATTTCTTAGAAGCTTGGCAACTAATCTCAATGAAAGTGCTTTTCCACAGTCTGTGCCTAGGGCTACTTGAAGAGGAAACAAACCATTGAGACAAAACTGAGAACTCCTTTATTTTGTCAAGTTTCAAAAGAGCTACTACACACCACGTTGGATTTAGAGTTCCAAATTCAACATTCTATATAGGAGAGAACAAAGGGAAACCTAAATATTAAACTGCTACTGTAGACGAACTCTTCAACCTAGAAGAAACAAAGATTTATTGAGCCATCAACATTGGGTGAAAAAATATTTTGCTGGTATTTCGGAAACTCGTTATTTCTTAGAAGCTTGGCAACCCCTCTCAATGAAAGTGCTTTTCCACAGTCTGTGCCTAAGGCTACTTTGAAGAGGAAACAAAGCATTGAGGACAAAAATGAGAACTCCTTTATTTTGTCAAGTTTCAAGGAGCTACTACAAACCATGTTGGATTTAGAGTTCCAAATTCATCAATCTATATTGGAGAGAACAGAGTGAAACCTAAATATATAAACTGCTACTGTAGACGAACGCTTCAACCTAGAAGAAACCACAATTTGGTGAGCCAAGTGGGATTTGTGTACTGATCTTTACCACCAAGAATCATCAAGATTGGTTGAAAAAATATTTGCTGGTATTTCGGAAACTCGTTATTTCTTAGAAGCTTGGCAACCCCTCTCAATGAAACTGCTTTTCCACAGTCTGTGCCTAGGGCTACTTGAAGAGGAAACAAACCATTGAGACAAAACTGAGAACTCCTTTATTTTGTCAAGATTCAAAAAGCTACTACAAACCATGTTGGATTTAGAGTTCCAAATTCAACTATCTATATAGGAGAGAACAGAGGGAAACCTAAATATAAAAACTGCTACTGTAGATGAACGCTTCAACCTAGAAGAACAAAATTTGATGAGCCAAGTGGGATATGTGTACTAATCATTACCACCACGTATCATCAAGATTGGGTGAAAAAATATTTGCTAGTATTTCGGAAACTCGTAATTTCTTGGAAGCTTGGCAAACCCTCTCAATGAAAGTGCTTTTCCACAGTCTCTGCTTAGGGCTACTTGAATCAGAAACAAATCATAGAGACAAAACTGAGAACTCCTTTATTTTCTCAAGTTTCAAAGAGCTACTACAAACCATGTTGGATATATAGTTCCAAATTCATCTATCTATATAGGAGAGAACAGAGTGAAACCTAAATATATAAACTGCTACTGTAGACGAACGCTTCAACCTAGAAGAACACAATTTGGTGAGCCAAGTGGGATTTGTGTACTGATCATTACCACCAAGAATCATCAAGATTGGTTGAAAAAATATTTGCTGGTATTTCGGAAACTCGTTATTTCTTAGAAGCTTGGCAACCCCTCTCAATGAAACTGCTTTTCCACAGTCTGTGCCTAGGGCTACTTGAAGAGGAAACAAACCATTGAGAAAAAACTGAGAACTCCTTTATTTTGTCAAGATTCAAAAAGCTACTACAAACCATGTTGGATTTAGAGTTCCAAATTCAACTATCTATATAGGATAGAACAGAGGGAAACCTAAATATAAAAACTGCTACTGTAGATGAATGCTTCAACCTAGAAGAACAAGATTTGATGAGCCAAGTGGGATTTGTGTACTGATCATTACGTATGATCAACATTGGGTGAAAAAATATTTGCTGGTGTTTCGGAAACTAGTAATTTTATGGAAGCTTGGCAACCCCTTTTAATGAAAGTGCTTTTCCACAGTCTGTGCCTAGGGCTACTTGAAGAGGAAACAAACCATAGAGACAAAAGTGAGAACTTTTTTATTTTGTCAAGTTTCAAAGAGTTACTACAAACCATGTTGGATTTAGAGTTCCAAATTCATCTATCTATAGAGGAGAGAACAGAGTGAAACCTAAATATAAAAACTGCTACTGTGATCGATCGCGTCAACGTATAAGAACAAAATTTGGTGAGCCAAGTGGGATTTGTGTACTGATTATTACCACCCAGTATCATCAACGTGGGTGAAAAAATATTTGCTGGTATTTCGGAAACTCGTTATTTCTTAGAAGCTTGGCAACCCCTCTCAATGAAAGTGCTTTTCCACAGTCTGTACCTAGGGCTACTTGAAGAGGAAACAAAGCATTGAGACAAAACTGAGAACTCCTTTATTTTGTCAAGTTTCAAAGAGCTACTACAATCCATGTTGGATTTAGAGTTCCAAATTCATCTATCTATATAGGAGAGAATAGAGTGAAAAATAAAAATAAAAACTGCTATTGTAAACGAACGCTTCAAACTAGGAGAACAAAATTTGGTGAGCCAAGTGGGATTTGTGTACTGATTATTTCCACCAAGTATCATCAAGATTGGGTGAAAAAATATTTGCTGGTATTTGTGAAACTCGTTATTTCTTAGAAGCTTGGCAACCCCTCTCAATGAAAGTGCTTTTCCACAGTCTGTGCCTTGGACTACATGAAGAGGAAAGAAACCATAGAGAAAAAACTGAGAACTCCTTTATTTTCTCAAGTTTCAAAGAGCTACTACAAAAAATGTTCGATTTAGAGTTCCAAATTCATCTATCTATATAGTAGAGAATAGAGTGAAACCTAAAAATGAAAACTCCTACTGTAAACGAATGCTTCAACCTAGAAGAACAAAATTTGGTGAGCCAAGTGGGATTTGTGGACTTCTCATTACCACCACGTATCATCAAGATTGGTTGAAAAAATATTTGCTAGTATTTCGGAAGCTCGTTATTTCTTAGAACCTTGGCAACCCCTCTCAATGAAACTGCTTTTCCACAGTCTGTGCCTAGGGCTACTTGAAGAGGAAACAAACCATTGAGACAAAACTGAGAACTCCTTTATTTTGTCAAGTTTCAAAGAGCTACTACAAACCACGTTGGATTTAGAGTTCCAAATTCAACTATCTATTTAGCAGAGAACAGAGTGAAACCTAAATATAAAAACTGCTACTGTAGATGAACGCTTCAACCTAGAAGAACAAAATTTGGTTAGCCAAGTGTGATTTTTGTACTGATCATTTCCACAAAGTATCATCAAGATTGGGTGAAAAAATATTTGCTGCTATTTCGGAAACATCGTAATTTCTTGGAAGCGTGGCAAACCCTCTCAATGAAAGTGCTTTTCCACAGTCTCTGCTTAGGGCTACTTGAATCGGAAACAATTCATAGAGACAAAACTGAGAACTCCTTTATTTTCTCAAGTTTCAAAGAGCTACTACAAACCATGTTGGATTTAGAGTTCCAAATTCATCTATCTCTATAGGAGAGAACAGAGAGAAACCTAAATATAAAAACTGATACTGTAAACGAACGCTTCAACCTAGAAGAACACAATTTGGTGAGCCAAGTGGGATTTTTGTACTGATCATTACCACCAAGTACCATGAAGATTGCGTGAAAAAATATTTGCTGGTATTTCGGAAACTCGTTATTTCTTAGAAGCTTGGCAACCCTCTCAATAAAACTGCTTTTCCAAAGTCTGTGCCTAGGGGTAATTGAAGAAAAAACAAACCAGAGAGACGAAACTGAGAACTACTTTATTTTGTCAAGTTTCGAAGAGCTACTACAAACAATGTTGGATTTAGAGTTCCAACTTCGTCTATCTGTATTGTGGAGAACAGAGTGAATCCTAAAAATAAAAACTGCTACTGTAAACGAACGCTTCAACCTAGAAGAACGAAATTTGGTGAGCCAAGTGGGATTTGTGGACTTGTCATTACCACCACGTATCATCAAGATTATTTGAAAAAATATTTGCTGGTGTTTCGGAAACTCATCATTTCTTGGAAGCTTGGCAACCCCTCTCAATGAAAGTGCTTTTCCACAGTCTCTGCTTAGGGCTACTTGAATCGGAAACAAAACATAGAGACAAAACTGAGAACTCCTTTATTTTGTCATTTTTCAAAGAGCTACTACAAACCTTGTTGGATTTAGAGTTCCAAATACATCTATCTATATGGGAGAGAACAGAGTACAACCTAAAAATATAAACTGCTACTGTAAACGAACGCTTCAACCTAGAAGAACACAATTTGGTGAGCCAAGTGGGATTTGTGTACTAATCATTATCAACACGTATCATCAATGTTGGTTGAAAAAATATTTGCTGGTATTTCGGAAACTCATAGTTTCTTGGAAGCTTGGCACCCTTCTCAATGAAAGTGCTTTTCTACAGTCTCTGCTTACGGCTACTTGAAGCGGAAACAAATCATAGAGACAAAACTGGGAACTCCTTTATTTTGTCAAGTTTCAAAGAGCTACTACAAACCATGTTGAATTTAGAATTCCAAATTCATCTATCTATATAGGAGAGAACAGAGTGAAACCTAAATATTAAAACTGCTACTGTAGACGAATGCTTCAACCTAGAAGAACAAAATGTGGTGAGGGAAGTGGGAATTGTGGACTTGTGAATACCACGAAGTATAATCAAGACTGGTTAAAAAAATATTTGCTGGTATTTCGGAAACTCATGATTTCTTGGAAGGTTGGCAACCCCTCTCAATGAAAGTGCTTTTCCACAGTCTCTACTTAGGGCTACTTGAAGCGGGAAGAAATCATAGAGACAAAACTGAGAACTCCTTTATTTTGTCAAGTTTAAAAGCGCTACTACAAACCATGTTGGATTTAGAGTTCCAAATTCATCTATCTATATTGGAGAGAATAGAGTATAACCTAAATATAAAAACTGCTACTGTAGACGAACGCTTCAATCTAGAACAACAAAATTGGTGAGCCAAGTGGGATTTGTGTACTGTTCATTACCACCAAGTACCATCAAGATTGGGTGAAAAAATATTTGCTGGTATTTTGTTAACTCGTTATTTCTTAGAGGCTTGGAAACCCCTCTCAATGAAAGTGCTTTTCCACAGTCTGTGCCTATGGCTACTTGAAGAGGAAACAAACCATAGAGACAAAACTGAGAACTCCTTTATTTTGTCAAGTTTCAAAGAGCTACTACAAAACATGTTGGATTTAGAGTTCCAAATTCATCTATCTTTATAGGAGAGAACAGAGTGAAACCTAAAAATAAAAACTGCTACTGTAAACGAACGCTTCAACATAGAAGAAAAAAATTTGGTGGTCCAAGTGGGATTTGTGTACTGATCACTACCACCAAGTATAATCAAGATTTGTGAAAAAATTTTTTCTGGTATTCCGGAAACTTGTTATTTCTCAGAAGCTTCGCAACCCCTCTCAATGAAAGTATTTTCCACCGTCTCTGCTAGGGCTACTTGAAGAGGAAACAAACCATAGAGACAAAACTGAGAACTCCTTTATTTTGTCCAGTTTCAAAGAGCTACTACAAACCATGTTGGATTTAGAGTTCCAAATTCATCTATCTATATAGGAGAGAATAGAGTGAAAAATAAAAATAAAAACCGCTATTGTAAACGAACGCTTCAACCTAGAAGAACAAAATTTGGTGAGCCAAGTGGGATTTGTGTACTGATTATTACCACCAAGTATCATCAAGATTGGGTGAAAAAATATTTGCTGGTATTTCTGAAACTCGTTATTTCTTAGAAGCTGGGCAACCCCTCTCAATGAAAGTGCTTTTCCATAGTCTGTGCCTTGGACTACATGAAGAGGAAACAAACCATAGAGAAAAAACTGAGAACTCCTTTATTTTGTGAAGTTCCAAAGAGCTACTACAAACAATGTTGGATTTAGAGTTCCAAATTCATCTATCTATATACGAGAGAACAGAGTGAAACCTAAATATAATATCTGCTACTGTAGACGAACGCTTCAACCTAGAAGAACACAATTTGGTGAGCCAAGTGGGATTTTTGTACTGATCATTATCAACACGTATCATCAATGTTGGTTGAAAAAATATTTGCTGGTATTTCGGAAACTCATAGTTTCTTGGAAGCTTGGCACCCTTCTCAATGAAAGTGCTTTTCTACAGTCTCTGCTTAGGGCTACTTGAAGCGGAAACAAATCATAGAGACAAAACTGAGAACTCCTTTATTTTGTCAAGTTTCAAAGAGCTACTACCAACCATGTTGAATTTAGAATTCCAAATTCATCTATCTATATAGGAGAGAACAGAGTGAAACCTAAATATTAAAACTGCTACTGTAGACGAATGCTTCAACCTAGAAGAACAAAATGTGGTGAGCGAAGTGGGAATTGTGGACTTGTGAATACCACGAAGTATAATCAAGACTGGTTAAAAAAATATTTGCTGGTATTTCGGAAACTCGTGATTTCTTGGAAGGTTGGCAACCCCTCTCAATGAAAGTGCTTTTCCACAGTCTCTGCTTAGGGCTACTTGAAGCGGGAAGAAATCATAGAGACAAAACTGAGAACTCCTTTATTTTGTCAAGTTTCAAAGCGCTACTGCAAACCATGTTGGATTTAGAGTTCCAAATTCATCTATCTATATTGGAGAGAACAGAGTGTAACCTAAATATAAAAACTGCTACTGTAGACGAACGCTTCAATCTAGAACAACAAAATTGGTGAGCCAAGTGGGATTTGTGTACTGTTCATTACCACCAAGTACCATCAAGATTGGGTGAAAAAATATTTGCTGGTATTTTGTTAACTCGTTATTTCTTAGAGGCTTGGAAACCCCTCTCAATGAAAGTGCTTTTCCACAGTCTGTGCCTATAGCTACTTGAAGAGGAAACAAACCATAGAGACAAAACTGAGAACTCCTTTATTTTGTCAAGTTTCAAAGAGCTACTACAAAACATGTTGGATTTAGAGTTCCAAATTCATCTATCTTTATAGGAGAGAACAGAGTGAAACCTAAAAATAAAAACTGCTACTGTAAACGAACGCTTCAACATAGAAGAAAAAAATTTGGTGGGCCAAGTGGGATTTGTGTACTGATCACTACCACCAAGTATAATCAAGATTGGGTGAAAAAATTTTTTCTGGTATTTCGGAAACTTGTTATTTCTCAGAAGCTTCGCAACCCCTCTCAATGAAAGTATTTTCCACCGTCTCTGCTAGGGCTACTTGAAGAGGAAACAAACCATAGAGACAAAACTGAGAACTCCTTTATTTTGTCCAGTTTCAAAGAGCTACTACAAACCATGTTGGATTTAGAGTTCCAAATTCATCTATCTATATAGGAGAGAATAGAGTGAAAAATAAAAATAAAAACCGCTATTGTAAACGAACGCTTCAACCTAGAAGAACAAAATTTGGTGAGCCAAGTGGGATTTGTGTACTGATTATTACCACCAAGTATCATCAAGATTGGGTGAAAAAATATTTGCTGGTATTTCTGAAACTCGTTATTTCTTAGAAGCTGGGCAACCCCTCTCAATGAAAGTGCTTTTCCATAGTCTGTGCCTTGGACTACATGAAGAGGAAACAAACCATAGAGAAAAAACTGAGAACTCCTTTATTTTGTGAAGTTTCAAAGAGCTACTACAAACAATGTTGGATTTAGAGTTCCAAATTCATCTATCTATATACGAGAGAACAGAGTGAAACCTAAATATAATATCTGCTACTGTAGACGAACGCTTCAACCTAGAAGAACACAATTTGGTGAGCCAAGTGGGATTTGTGTACTGATCATTATCAACACGTATCATCAATGTTGGTTGAAAAAATATTTGCTGGTATTTCGGAAACTCATAGTTTCTTGGAAGCTTCGCACCCTTCTCAATGAAAGTGCTTTTCTACAGTCTCTGCTTAGGGCTACTTGAAGCGGAAACAAATCATAGAGACAAAACTGGGAACTCCTTTATTTTGTCAAGTTTCAAAGAGCTACTACAAACCATGTTGAATTTAGAATTCCAAATTCATCTATCTATATAGGAGAGAACAGAGTGAAACCTAAATATTAAAACTGGTACTGTAGAGGAATGCTTCAACCTAGAAGAACAAAATGTGGTGAGGGAAGTGGGAATTGTGGACTTGTGAATACCACGAAGTATAATCAAGACTGGTTAAAAAAATATGTGCTGGTATTTCGGAAACTCATGATTTCTTGGAAGGTTGGCAACCCCTCTCAATGAAAGTGCTTTTCCACAGTCTCTACTTAGGGCTACTTGAAGCGGGAAGAAATCATAGAGACAAAACTGAGAACTCCTTTATTTTGTCAAGTTTAAAAGCGCTACTACAAACCATGTTGGATTTAGAGTTCCAAATTCATCTATCTATATTGGAGAGAACAGAGTGTAACCTAAATATAAAAACTGCTACTGTAGACGAACGCTTCAATCTAGAACAACAAAATTGGTGAGCCAAGTGGGATTTGTGTACTGTTCATTACCACCAAGTACCATCAAGATTGGGTGAAAAAATATTTGCTGGTATTTTGTTAACTCGTTATTTCTTAGAGGCTTGGAAACCCCTCTCAATGAAAGTGCTTTTCCACAGTCTGTGCCTATGGCTACTTGAAGAGGAAACAAACCATAGAGACAAAACTGAGAACTCCTTTATTTTGTCAAGTTTCAAAGAGCTACTACAAAACATGTTGGATTTAGAGTTCCAAATTCATCTATCTTTATAGGAGAGAACAGAGTGAAACCTAAAAATAAAAACTGCTACTGTAAACGAACGCTTCAACATAGAAGAAAAAAATTTGGTGGGCCAAGTGGGATTTGTGTACTGATCACTACCACCAAGTATAATCAAGATTGGGTGAAAAAATTTTTTCTGGTATTTCGGAAACTTGTTATTTCTCAGAAGCTTCGCAACCCCTCTCAATGAAAGTATTTTCCACCGTCTCTGCTAGGGCTACTTGAAGAGGAAACAAACCATAGAGACAAAACTGAGAACTCCTTTATTTTGTCCAGTTTCAAAGAGCTACTACAAACCATGTTGGATTTAGAGTTCCAAATTCATCTATCTATATAGGAGAGAATAGAGTGAAAAATAAAAATAAAAACCGCTATTGTAAACGAACGCTTCAACCTAGAAGAACAAAATTTGGTGAGCCAAGTGGGATTTGTGTACTGATTATTACCACCAAGTATCATCAAGATTGGGTGAAAAAATATTTGCTGGTATTTCTGAAACTCGTTATTTCTTAGAAGCTGGGCAACCGCTCTCAATGAAAGTGCTTTTCCATAGTCTGTGCCTTGGACGACATGAAGAGGAAACAAACCATAGAGAAAAAACTGAGAACTCCTTTATTTTGTGAAGTTTCAAAGAGCTACTACAAACAATGTTGGATTTAGATTTCCAAATTCATCTATCTATATACGAGAGAACAGAGTGAAACCTAAATATAATATCTGCTACTGTAGACGAACGCTTCAACCTAGAAGAACACAATTTGGTGAGCCAAGTGGGATTTTTGTACTGATCATTATCAACACGTATCATCAATGTTGGTTGAAAAAATATTTGCTGGTATTTCGGAAACTCATAGTTTCTTGGAAGCTTGGCACCCTTCTCAATGAAAGTGCTTTTCTACAGTCTCTGCTTAGGGCTACTTGAAGCGGAAACAAATCATAGAGACAAAACTGAGAACACCTTTATTTTGTCAAGTTTCAAAGAGCTACTACCAACCATGTTGAATTTAGAATTCCAAATTCATCTATCTATATAGGAGAGAACAGAGTGAAACCTAAATATTAAAACTGCTACTGTAGACGAATGCTTCAACCTAGAAGAACAAAATGTGGTGAGCGAAGTGGGAATTGTGGACTTGTGAATACCACGAAGTATAATCAAGACTGGTTAAAAAAATATTTGCTGGTATTTCGGAAACTCGTGATTTCTTGGAAGGTTGGCAACCCCTCTCAATGAAAGTGCTTTTCCAAAGTCTGTGCCTAGGGCTACTTGAAGAGGGAACAAACCATAGAGACAAAACTGAGAACTCTTTATTTTGTCAAGTTTCAAAGAGCTATTACACACCATGTTGGATTTAGAGTTCCAAATTCATCTATCTATATAGGAGAGAAAAGTGTGAAACCTAAATATAAAAACTGCTACTGTAGACGAAAGCTTCAACCTAGAAGAACAAAATTTGGTGAGTCAAGTGGGATTTGTGTACTGATCATTACCACCAAGTATCAAAAACTTTGGGTGAAAAAATATTTGCTGGTGTTTCACAAACTCGTTATTTCTTACAAGCTTGGCAACCCCTTCCAATAAAAGTGGTTTTACACAGTGTGTGCCTAGGGCTTCTTGAAGAGGGCACAAACCATAGAGACAAAACTGAGAACTCCTTTATTTTGTCAAGTTTCAAAGAGTTACTACAAACCATGTTGGATGTAGTATCATCAAGATTGGGTGAAAAAATATTTGCTGGTATTTCGGAAACTCGTTATTTCTTAGAAGCTTGGCAACCCCTCTCAATGAAAGTGCTTTAGACCGTCTGTGCCTAGGGCTACTTGAAGAGGAAACAAACCATAGAGACAAAACTGAGAACTCCTTTATTTTGTCAAGTTTCAAAGAGCTACTACAAACCAAGTTGGATTTAGTGTTCCAAATTCATCTATCTATATAGCAGAGAACAGAGTGAAACCTGAATATAAAAACTGCTACTGTAAACGAACGCTACAACTTAGCAGAACAAAATTTGGTGAGCCAAGTGTGATTTGTGTACTTGTCATTACCACCAAGTATCATCAAGATTGGATGAAAAAATATTTGCTGTTATTTCGGAAACTCGTAATTTCTTGGATGCTTGGCAACCACTCTCAAAAAAGTGCTTTTCCACAGTCAGTGCCTAGGGCTACTTGAAGAGAAAACAATCCATAGAGACAAAACTGAAAACTACTTTATTTTGTCAAGTTTTAAAGAACTACTACAAACTATGTTGGATTTAGAGTTCCAAATTCATCTATCTATATAGCAGAGAACAGAGTGAAACCTAAATATAAAAACTGCTACTGTAGACGAATGCTTCAACCTAGAAGAACAAAATTTGGTGAGCCAAGTGGGATTTGTGTACCGATCATTACCACCAAGTATGATGAAGATTGGGTGAAAAAATATTTGCTGGTATTTCGGAAACTCGTAATTTCTTGGAAGCTTGGCAACCCCTCTCAATTAAAGAGCTTTTCCACAGTCTCTGGTTAGGGCTACTTGAATAGGAAACAAATCATAGGGACAAAACTGAGAACTCCTTTATTTTGTCAAGTTTCAAATAGCTACTACAAACCATATTGGATTTAGAGTTCCAAATTCATCTGTCTATATAGGAGAGAACAGAGTGAATCCTAAATATAAAAACTGCTACTGTAGACGAACGCTTCAACCTAGAAGAACAAAATTTGGTGAGGCAAGTGGGATTTGTGTACCGATCTTCACCACCAAGTATCATCAAGATTGGGTGAAAAAATATTTGCTCGTATTTCGGAAACTCGTTATTTTTTAGAAGCTTGGCAACCCCTCTCAATGAAAGTGCTTTTCCACAGTCTGTGCCTAGGGCTACTTGAAGCGGAAACAAATCATAGAGACAAAACTGAGAACTCCTTTCTTTTTTCAAGTTTCAAAAAACTACTACAAACCATGTTGGATTCAGAGTTCCAAATTCATCTATCTATATAGCAGAGAACAGAGTGAAACCTAAATATAAAAACTGCTACTGTAGATGAACAATTCAACCTAGAAGAACAAAATTTGGTAAGCCAAGTGGGATTTTTGTACTGATCATTACCACCAAGTATCATCAAGATTGGGTGAAAAAATATTTGCTGGTATTTCGGAAACTCGTTATTTCTTAGAGGCTTGGCAACCCCTCTCAATGAAAGTGCTTTTAGACCGTCTGTGCCTAGGGCTACTTGAAGAGAAAACAATCCATAGAGACAAAACTGAGAACTCCTTTATTTTGTCAAGTTTCAAAGAGCTACTACAAACCAAGTTGGATTTAGTGTTCCAAATTCATCTATCTATATAGCAGAGAACAGAGTGAAACCTAAATATAAAAACTGCTACTGTAGACGAACGCTTCAACCTAGAAGAACAAAATTTTGTGAGCCAAGTGGGATTTGTGTACCGATTATTACCACCACGTATCATCAACCTCGGTTGAAAAAATATTTGCTGGTATTTCGGAAATCATTGTTTCTTAGAAGTTTGGCAAACCCTCTCAATTAAAGTGTTTTTCCACCGTCTGTGCCTAGGGCTACTTGAAGAGGAAACAAACCATAGAGACAAAACTGAGAACTCCTTTATTTTGTCAAGTTTCAAAGAGCTACTACAAACCAAGTTGGATTTAGTGTTCCAAATTCATCTATCTATATAGCAGAGAACAGAGTGAAACCTAAATATAAAAACTGCTACTGTAAACGAACGCTACAACTTAGCAGAACAAAATTTGGTGAGCCAAGTGTGATTTGTGTACTTGTCATTACCACCAAGTATCATCAAGATTGGATGAAAAAATATTTGCTGTTATTTCGGAAACTCGTAATTTCTTGGATGCTTGGCAACCCCTCTCAATGAAAGTGCTTTTCCACAGTCTCTGCTTAGGGCTACTTGAAGCGGATAAAAATCATAGAGAAAAAACTGAGAACTCCTTTATTTTGTCACGTTTTAAAGATATTCTGCAAACCATGTTGGATTTAGAGTTCCACGTGCATCTATCTATATAGGAGATAACAGAGTGAATACTAAATATAAAAATTGCTACATTAGACGAACGCTTCAAACTAGAAGGACAAAATTTGGTGAGGCAAGTGGGATTTGTGTACTGATCATCACCACCAAGTATCATCAAGATTGGGTGAAAAAATATTTGCTCGTATTTCGGAAACTCGTTATTTTTTAGAAGCTTGGCAACCCCTCTCAATGAAAGTGCTTTTCCACAGTCTGTGCCTAGGGCTACTTGAAGCGGAAACAAATCATAGAGACAAAACTGAGAACTCCTTTATTTTGTCAAGTTTCAAAGAGCTACTACAAACCATGTTGGATTTAGAGTTCCAAATTCATCTGTCTTTAAAGCAGAGAACAGAGTGAAACCTAAAAATAAAAACTGCTAATGTAAACGAACGCTTCAACCTAGAAGAACACAATTTGGTGAGCCAAGTGGGATTTGTGTAGTGATCATTACCACCAAGTGTCATCAAGATTGCGTGAAAAAATATTTGCTGGTATTTCGGAAACTCGTTTTTTCTTAGAAGCTTGGCAACCCCTCTCAATGAAAGTGCTTTTCCACAGTCTCTGCTTAGGGCTACTTGAAGCGGATAAAAATCATAGAGAAAAAACTGAGAACTCCTTTATTTTGTCACGTTTTAAAGATATTCTGCAAACCATGTTGGATTTAGAGTTCCACGTGCATCTATCTATATAGGAGATAACAGAGTGAATACTAAATATAAAAATTGCTACATTAGATGAACGCTTCAACCTAGAAGAACAAAATTTGGTGAGGCAAGTGGGATTTGTGTACTGATCATCACCACCAAGTATCATCAAGATTGGGTGAAAAAATATTTGCTCGTATTTCGGAAACTCGTTATTTTTTAGAAGCTTGGCAACCCCTCTCAATTAAAGTGCTTTTCCACAGTCTGTGCCTAGGGCTACTTGAAGCAGAAACAAATCATAGAGACAAAACTGAGAACTCCTTTATTTTGTCAAGTTTCAAAGAGCTACTACAAACCATGTTGGATTTAGAGTTCCAAATTCATCTGTCTTTAAAGCAGAGAACAGAGTGAAACCTAAAAATAAAAACTGCTAATGTAAACGAACGCTTCAACCTAGAAGAACACAATTTGGTGAGCCAAGTGGGATTTGTGTAGTGATCATTACCACCAAGTGTTATCAAGATTGCGTGAAAAAATATTTGCTGGTATTTCGGAAACTCGTTTTTTCTTAGAAGCTTGGCAACCCCTCTCAATGAAAGTGCTTTTCCACAGTCTCTGCTTAGGGCTACTTGAAGCGGAAACAAATCATAGAGACAAAACTGAGAACTCCTTTCTTTTTTCAAGTTTCAAAAAACTACTACAAACCATGTTGGATTCAGAGTTCCAAATTCATCTATCTATATAGCAGAGAACAGAGTGAAACCTAAATATAAAAACTGCTACTGTAGATGAACAATTCAACCTAGAAGAACAAAATTTGGTAAGCCAAGTGGGATTTTTGTACTGATCATTACCACCAAGTATCATCAAGATTGGGTGAAAAAATATTTGCTGGTATTTCGGAAACTCGTTATTTCTTAGAAGCTTGGCAACCCCTCTCAATGAAAGTGCTTTAGACCGTCTGTGCCTAGGGCTACTTGAAGAGGAAACAAACCATAGAGACAAAACTGAGAACTCCTTTATTTTGTCAAGTTTCAAAGAGCTACTACAAACCAAGTTGGATTTAGTGTTCCAAATTCATCTATCTATATAGCAGAGAACAGAGTGAAACCTAAATATAAAAACTGCTACTGTAAACGAACGCTACAACTTAGCAGAACAAAATTTGGTGAGCCAAGTGTGATTTGTGTACTGTCATTACCACCAAGTATCATCAAGATTGGATGAAAAAATATTTGCTGTTATTTCGGAAACTCGTAATTTCTTGGATGCTTGGCAACCCCTCTCAATGAAAGTGCTTTTCCACAGTCTCTGCTTAGGGCTACTTGAAGCGGATAAAAATCATAGAGAAAAAACTGAGAACTCCTTTATTTTGTCACGTTTTAAAGATATTCTGCAAACCATGTTGGATTTAGAGTTCCACGTGCATCTATCTATATAGGAGATAACAGAGTGAATACTAAATATAAAAATTGCTACATTAGACGAACGCTTCAAACTAGAAGGACAAAATTTGGTGAGGCAAGTGGGATTTGTGTACTGATCATCACCACCAAGTATCATCAAGATTGGGTGAAAAAATATTTGCTCGTATTTCGGAAACTCGTTATTTTTTAGAAGCTTGGCAACCCCTCTCAATGAAAGTGCTTTTCCACAGTCTGTGCCTAGGGCTACTTGAAGCGGAAACAAATCATAGAGACAAAACTGAGAACTCCTTTATTTTGTCAAGTTTCAAAGAGCTACTACAAACCATGTTGGATTTAGAGTTCCAAATTCATCTGTCTTTAAAGCAGAGAACAGAGTGAAACCTAAAAATAAAAACTGCTAATGTAAACGAACGCTTCAACCTAGAAGAACACAATTTGGTGAGCCAAGTGGGATTTGTGTAGTGATCATTACCACCAAGTGTCATCAAGATTGCGTGAAAAAATATTTGCTGGTATTTCGGAAACTCGTTTTTTCTTAGAAGCTTGGCAACCCCTCTCAATGAAAGTGCTTTTCCACAGTCTCTGCTTAGGGCTACTTGAAGCGGAAACAAATCATAGAGACAAAACTGAGAACTCCTTTCTTTTATCAAGTTTCAAAAAACTACTACAAACCATGTTGTATTCAGAGTTCCAAATTCATCTATCCATATAGCAGAGAACAGAGTGAAACCTAAATATAAAAACTGCTACTGTAGATGAACAATTCAACCTAGAAGAACAAAATTTGGTAAGCCAAGTGGGATTTTTGAACTGATCATTACCACCAAGTATCATCAAGATTGGGTGAAAAAATATTTGCTGGTATTTCGGAAACTCGTTATTTCTTAGAAGCTTGGCAACCCCTCTCAATGAAAGTGCTTTAGACCGTCTGTGCCTAGGGCTACTTGAAGAGGAAACAAACCATAGAGACAAAACTGAGAACTCCTTTATTTTGTCAAGTTTCAAAGAGCTACTACAAACCAAGTTGGATTTAGTGTTCCAAATTCATCTATCTATATAGCAGAGAACAGAGTGAAACCTAAATATAAAAACTGCTACTGTAAACGAACGCTACAACTTAGCAGAACAAAATTTGGTGAGCCAAGTGTGATTTGTGTACTTGTCATTACCACCAAGTATCATCAAGATTGGATGAAAAAATATTTGCTGTTATTTCGGAAACTCGTAATTTCTTGGATGCTTGGCAACCCCTCTCAATGAAAGTGCTTTTCCACAGTCTCGGCTTAGGGCTACTTGAAGCGGATAAAAATCATAGAGAAAAAACTGAGAACTCCTTTATTTTGTCACGTTTTAAAGATATTCTGCAAACCATGTTGGATTTAGAGTTCCACGTGCATCTATCTATATAGGAGATAACAGAGTGAATACTAAATATAAAAATTGCTACATTAGACGAACGCTTCAACATAGAAGAACAAAATTTGGTGAGGGAAGTGGGATTTGTGTACTGATCATCACCACCAAGTATCATCAAGATTGGGTGAAAAAATATTTGCTGGTATTTCGGAATCTCCTTATTTCTTAGAAGCTTGGCAACCACTCTCAAAAAAGTGCTTTTCCACAGTCAGTGCCTAGGGCTACTTGAAGAGAAAACAATCCATAGAGACAAAACTGAAAACTACTTTATTTTGTCAAGTTTTAAAGAGCTACTACAAACTATGTTGGATTTAGAGTTCCAAATTCATCTATCTATATAGCAGAGAACAGAGTGAAACCTAAATATAAAAACTGCTACTGTAGACGAATGCTTCAACCTAGAAGAACAAAATTTGGTGAGCCAAGTGGGATTTGTGTACCGATCATTACCACCAAGTATGATGAAGATTGGGTGAAAAAATATTTGCTGGTATTTCGGAAACTCGTAATTTCTTGGAAGCTTGGCAACCCCTCTCAATTAAAGAGCTTTTCCACAGTCTCTGGTTAGGGCTACTTGAATAGGAAACAAATCATAGGGATAAAACTGAGAACTCCTTTATTTTGTCAAGTTTCAAATAGCTACTACAAACCATATTGGATTTAGAGTTCCAAATTCATCTGTCTATATAGGAGAGAACAGAGTGAATCCTAAATATAAAAACTGCTACTGTAGACGAACGCTTCAACCTAGAAGAACAAAATTTGATGAGCCAAGTCGGATTTTTGTACCGATCATCACCACCAAGTATCATCAAGATTGGGTGAAAAAATATTTGCTCGTATTTCGGAAACTCGTTATTTTTTAGAAGCTTGGCAACCCCTGTCAATGAAAGTGCTTTTCCACAGTCTCTGGTTAGGGCTACTTGAATCGGAAACAAATCATAGGGACAAAACTGAGAACTCCTTATTTTGTCAAGTTTCAAAGAGCTACTACAAACCATATTGGATTTAGAGTTCCAAATTCATCTGTCTATATAGGAGAGAACAGAGTGTAACCTAAATATAAAAACTGCTACTGTAGACGAACGCTTCAACCTAGAAGAACAAAATTTGGTGAGCCAAGTGGGATTTTTGTACCGATCATCACCACCAAGTATCATCAAGATTGGGGGAAAAAATATTTGCTGGTATTTCGGAAACTCATTATTTCTTAGAAGCTTGGCAACCCCTCTCAATATAAGTGCTTTTCCACAGTCAGTGCCTAGGGCTACTTGAAGAGGAAACCAACTATAGAAACAAAACTGAACAACTCCTTTATTTTGTGAAGTTTCAAAGCGCCACAACAAACCATGTTGGATTTAGAGTTATAAATTCATCTATCTATATAGCAGAGAACAGAGTGAAACCTAAACCTAAAAACTGCTACTGTAGACGAACGCTTCAACCTAGAAGAACAAAATTTGGTGAGCCAAGTGGGATTTGTGTACTGATCATTACCACCAAGTATCATCAACCTTGGGTGAAAAAATATTTGCTGGTATTTCGGAAACTCGTAATTTCTTGGAAGCTTGGCAACCCCTTTCAATGAAAATGCTTTTCCACAGTTTCTGCTTGGGCCTACTTGTAGCGGAAACAAATCATAGAGACAAAACTGAGAACTCCTTTATTTTGTCAAGTTTCAAAGAGCTACTTCAAACCATAATGGATTTAGAGTTCCAAATTCATCTATCAATATAGGAGAGAACAGAGTGAAACCTAAATATAAAAACTGCTACTGTAGACGAACGCTTCAACCTAGAAGAACAAAATTTGGTGAGCCAAGTGGGATTTTTGTACCGATCTTCACCACCAAGTATCATCAAGATTGGGTGAAAAAATATTTGCTCGTATTTCAGAAACTAGTTATTTTTTAGAAGCTTGGCAACCCCTCTCAATGAAAGTGCTTTTACACCGTCTGTGCCTAGGGCTACTTGAAGAGGAAACAAACCATAGAGACAAAACTGAGAACTCCTTTATTTTGTCAAGTTTCAAAGAGCTACTACAAACCAAGTTGGATTTAGTGTTCCAAATTCATCTATCTATATAGCAGAGAACAGAGTGAAACCTAAATATAAAAACTGCTACTGTAGACGAACGCTTCAACATAGAATAACAAAATTTGGTGAGCCAAGTGGGATTTGTGTACCGATCATTACCACCACGTATCATCAACCTCGGTTGAAAAAATATTTGCTGGTATTTCGGAAATCTTTGTTTCTTAGAAGTTTGGAAACCCCTCTCAATTAAAGTGTTTTTCCACCGTCTGTGCCTAGGGCTACTTGAAGAGGAAACAAACCATAGAGACAAAACTGAGAACTCATTTATTTTGTCAAGTTTCAAAGAGCTACTACAAACCATGTTGGATTTAGAGTTCCAAATTCATCTATCTATATAGCAGAGAACAGAGTGAAACCTAAATATAAAAACTGCTACTGTAAACGAACGCTTCAAATTAGCAGAACAAAATTTGGTGAGCCAAGTGTGATTTGTGTACTTGTCATTACCACCAAGTATCATCAAGATTGGATGAAAAAATATTTGCTGTTATTTCGGAAACTCGTAATTTCTTGGAAGCTTGGCAACCCCTCTCAATGAAAGTGCTTTTCCACAGTCTCTGCTTAGGGCTACTTGAAGCGGATAAAAATCATAGAGAGAAAACTGAGAACTTTTTTATTTTGTCAAGTTTTAAAGATCTTCTGCAAACCACGTTGGATTTAGAGTTCCACGTGCATCTATCTATATAGGAGATAACAGAGTGAATACTAAATATAAAAATTCCTACATTAGATTAACGCTTCAACCTAGAAGAACAAAATTTGGTGAGCCTAGTGGGATTTGTGTACTGATCATCACCACCAAGTATCATCAAGATTGGGTGAAAAAATATTTGCTGGTATTTCGGAATCTCGTAATTTCTTAGAAGCTTGGCAACCACTCTCAAAAAAGTGCTTTTCCACAGTCATTGCCTAGGGCTACTTGAAGAGAAAACAAACCATAGAGACAAAACTGAAAACTACTTTATTTTGTCAAGTTTTAAAGAGCTACTACAAACCATGTTGGATTTAGAGTTCCAAATTCATCTATCTATATAGCAGAGAACAGAGTGAAACCTAAATATAAAAACTGCTACTGTAGACGAACGCTTCAACCTAGAAGAACAAAATTTGGTGAGCCAAGTGGGATTTGTGTACCGATCATTACCACCAAGTATCATGAAGATTGGGTGAAAAAATATTTGCTGGTATTTCGGCAACTTGTAATTTCTTGGAAGCTTGGCAACCCCTCTCAATTAAAGAGCTTTTCCACAGTCTCTGGTTAGGGCTACTTGAATCGGAAACAAATCATAGGGACAAAACTGAGAACTCCTTTATTTTGTCAATTTCAAATAGTTACTACAAACCATATTGGATTTAGAGTTCCAAATTCATCTGTCTATATAGGAGAGAACAGAGTGAAACCTAAATAAAAACTGCTACTGTAGACGAACGCTTCAACCTAGAAGAACAAAATTTGGTGAGCCAAGTGGGATTTTTGTACCAATCATCACCACCAAGTATCATCAAGATTGGGTGAAAAAATATTTGCTGTTATTTCGGGAACTCGTTATTTCTTAGAAGCTTGGCAACCCCTCTCAATGTAAGTGCTTTTCCACAGTCAGTGCGTAGGGCTACTTGAAGAGGAAACCAACTATAGAAACAAAACTGAGAACTCCTTTATTTTGTCAAGTTTCAAAGAGCCACAACAAACCATATTGGATTTAGAGTTCCAAATTTATCTATCTATATAGCAGAGAACAGGTGAAACCTAAATCTAAAAACTGCTACTGTAGACGAACGCTTCAACCTAGAAGAACAAAATTTGGTGAGCCAAGTGGGATTTGTGTACTGATCATAACCACCAAGTATCATCACGATTGGGTGAAATAATATTTGCTGGTATTTCGGAAACTCATTATTTCTTAGAAGCTTGGCAAACCCTCTCAATGAAAGTGCTTTTCAACCGTCTGTGCCTAGGGCTACTTGAAGAGGAAACAAACCATAGAGACAAAACTGAGAACTCCTTTATTTTGTCAAGTTTCAAAGAGCTACTACAAACCATGTTGGATTTAGAGTTCCAAATTCATCTATCTATATAGCAGAGAACAGAGTGAAACCTAAATATAAAAACTGCTACTGTAGACGAACGCTTCAACCTAGAAGAACAAAATTTGGTGAGCCAAGTGGGATTTGTGTACCGATCATTACCACCACGTATCATCAACCTCGGTTGAAAAAATATTTGCTGGTATTTCGGAAACTCGTTATTTCTTAGAAGTTTGGCAACCCCTCTCAATTAAAGTGTTTTTTCACCGTCTGTGCCTAGGGCTACTTGAAGAGGAAACAAACCATAGAGACAAAACTGAGAACTCATTTATTTTGTAAAGTTTCAAAGAGCTACTACAAACCACGTTGGATTTAGAGTTCCAAATTCATCTATCTACATAGCAGAGAACACAGTGAAACCTAAATATGAAAACTGCTACTGTAAACGAACGCTTCAACTTAGCAGAACAAAATTTGGTGAGCCAAGTGGGATTTGTGTACTTGTCATTACCACCAAGTATCATCAAGATTGGATGAAAAAATATTTGCTGGTATTTCGGAAACTCGTAATTTCTTGGAAGCTTGGAAACCCCTCTCAATGAAAATGCTTTTCCACAGTCTCTGCTTAGGGCTACTTGAAGCGGATAAAAATCATAGAGACAAAACTGAGAACTCCTTTATTTTGTCAAGTTTCAAAGATCTTCTACAAACCATGTTGGATTTAGAGTTCCACATGCATCTATCTATATAGGAGATAACAGAGTGAATACTAAATATAAAAATTGCTACATTAGACGAACGCTTCAACCTAGAAGAACAAAATTTGGTGAGCCAAGTGGGATTTGTGTACTGATCATCACCACCAAGTATCATCAAGATTGGGTTAAAAAATATTCGCTGGTATTTTGGAAACTCGTAATTTCTTGGAAGCTTGGCAACCCCTCTCAATTAAAGTGCTTTTCTGCAGTCTCTGGTTAGGGCTACTTGAAGCAGAAACAAATCATAGGGAAAAAACTGAGAACTCCTTTATTTTGTCAAGTTTCAAATAGCTACTACAAACCATATTGGATTTAGAGTTCCAAATTCATCTGTCTATATAGGAGAGAACAGAGTGAAACCTAAATATAAAAACTGCTACTGTAGACGAACGCTTCAACCTAGAAGAACAAAATTTGGTGAGCCAAGTGGGATTTTTGTACCGATCATCAGCACCAAGTAACATCAAGATTGGGTGAAAAAATATTTGCTGGTATTTCGGAAACTCGTTATTTCTCAGAAGCTTGGCAATCCCTCTCAATGTAAGTGCTTTTCCACAGTCAGTGCCTAGGGCTACGTGAAGAGGAAACCAAGTATAGAAACAAAGCTGAACAACTCCTTTATTTTGTCAAGTTTCAAAGAGCCACAACAAACCATGTTGGATATAGAGTTCCAAATTCATCTATCTATATAGCAGAGAACAGAGTGAAACCTAAAGTTAAAACTGCTACTGTAGACGAACGCTTCAACCTAGAAGAACAAAATTTGCTGAGCCAAGTGGGATTTGTGTACTGATCATTATCACCAAGTATCATCAACCTTGGGTGAAAAAATATTTGCTGGTATTTCGGAAACTCGTAATTTCTTGGAAGCTTGGCAACTCCTTTCAATGAAAATGGTTTTCCACAGTCTCTGCTTGGGCCTACTTGAAGCGGAAACAAATCATAGAGACAAAACTGAGAACTCCTTTATTTTGTCAGGTTTCAAAGAGCTACTACAAACCATAATGGATTTAGAGTTCCAAATTCATCTATCTATATAGGAGAGAACAGAGTGAAACCTAAATATAAAAACTGCTACTGTAGACGAACGCTTCAACCTAGAAGAACAAAATATGGTGAGCCAAGTGGGATTTGTGTACCGATCTTCACCACCAAGTATCATCAAGATTGGGTGAAAAAATATTTGCTCGTATTTCGGAAACTCGTTATTTTTTAGAAGCTTCGCAAGCCCTCTCAATGAAAGTGCTTTTCCACAGTCTGTGCCTAGGGCTACTTGAAGCGGATACAAATCATAGAGACAAAACTGAGAACTCCTTTATTTTGTCAAGTTTCAAAGAGCTACTACAAACCATGTTGGATTTAGAGTTCCAAATTCATCTGTCTTTAAAGCAGAGAACAGAGTGAAACCTAAAAATAAAAACTGCTAATGTAAACGAACGCTTCAACCTAGAAGAACACAATTTGGTGAGCCAAGTGGGATTTGTGTAGTGATCATTACCACCAAGTGTCATCAAGATTGCGTGTAAAAATATTTGCTGGTATTTCGGAACCTCGTTTTTTCTTAGAAGCTTGGCAACCCCTCTCAATGAAAGAGCTTTTCCACAATCTCTGCTTAGGGCTACTTGAAGCGGAAACAAATCATAGAGACAAAACTGAGAACTCCTTTCTTTTTTCAAGTTTCAAAAAGCTACTACAAACCATGTTAAATTTAGAGTTCCAAATTCATCTATCTATATAGCAGAGAACAGAGTGAAACCTAAATATAAAAACTGCTACTGTAGATGAACAATTCAACCTAGAAGAACAAAATTTGGTAAGCCAAGTGGGATTTTTGTACTGATCATTACCACCAAGTATCATCAAGATTGGGTGAAAAAATATTTGCTGGTATTTCGGAAACTCGTTATTTCTTAGAAGCTTGGCAACCCCTCTCAATGAAAGTGCTTTTAGACCGTCTGTGCCTAGGGCTACATGAATAGGAAACAAACCATAGAGACAAAACTGAGAACTCCTTATTTTGTCAAGTTTCAAAGAGCTACTACAAACCAAGTTGGATTTAGTGTTCCAAATTCATCTATCTATATAGCAGAGAACAGAGTGAAACCTAAATCTAAAAACTGCTACTGTAGACGAACGCTTCAACCTAGAAGAACAAAATTTGGTGAGCCAAGTGGGATTTGTGTACTGATCATAACCACCAAGTATCATCAACCTTGGGTGAAAAAATATTTGCTGGTATTTCGGAAACTCGTAATTTCTTGGAAGCTTGGCAACACCTCTCAATGAAAATGCTTTTCCACAGTCTCTGCTTGGGCCTACTTGAAGCGGAAACAAATCATAGAGACAAAACTGGGAACTCCTTTATTTTGTCAAGTTTCAAAGAGCTACTACAAACCATATTGGATTTAGAGTTCCAAATTCATCTATCTATATAGCAGAGAACAGAGTGAAACCTAAATATAAAAACTGCTACTGTAGACGAACGCTTCAACCTAGAAGAACAAAATTTGGTGAGCCAAGTGGGATTTGTGTTCCGATCTTCACCAGCAAGTATCATCAAGATTGGGTGAAAAAATATTTGCTTATATTTTGGAAACTCGTTATATTTTAGAAGCTTGGCAACTCCTCTCAATGAAAGTGCTTTTCCACAGTCTCTGGTTAGGGCTACTTGAATCGGAAACAAATCATAGGGACAAAACTGAGAACTCCTTATTTTGTCAAGTTTCAAAATAGCTACTACAAACCATATTGGATTTAGAGTTCCAAATTCATCTGTCTATATAGGAGAGAACAGAGTGAAACCTAAATATAAAAACTGCTACTGTAGACGAACTCTTCAACCTAGAAGAACAAAATTTGGTGAGCCAAGTGGGATTATTGTACCGATCATCACCACCAAGTATCATCAAGATTGGGTGAAAAAATATTTGCTGGTATTTCGGAAACTCGTTATTTCTTAGAAGCTTGGAAATCCCTCTCAATGTAAGTGCTTTTCCACAGTCAGTGCCTAGGGCTACTTGAAGAGGAAACCAACTATAGAAACAAAACTGAGAACTCCTTTATTTTGTCAAGTTTCAAAGAGCCACAACAAACCATGTTGGATTTAGAGTTCCAAATTCATCTATCTATACAGCAGAGAACAGAGTTAAACCTAAATATAAAAACTGCTACTGTAGATGAACAATTCAACCTGTAAGAACAAATTTTGGTGAGCCAAGTGGGATTTTTGTACTGATCATTACCACCAAGTATCATCACGATTGGGTGAAATAATATTTGCTGGTATTTCGGAAACTCATTAATTTCTTAGAAGCTTGGCAAACCCTCTCAATGAAAGTGCTTTTCAACCGTCTGTGCCTAGGGCTACTTGAAGAGGAAACAAACCATAGAGACAAAACTGAGAACTCCTTTATTTTGTCAAGTTTCAAAGAGCTACTACCAAACCATGTTGGATTTAGAGTTCCAAATTCATCTATCTATATAGCAGAGAACAGAGTGAAACCTAAATATAAAAACTGCTACTGTAAGACGAACGCTTCAACCTAGAAGAACAAAATTTGGTGAGCCAAGTGGGATTTGTGTAAAGATCATTACACCACAGTATCATCAACCTCGGGTGAAAAAATATTTGCTGGTATTTCGGAAACTCGTTATTTCTTAGAAGTTTGGCAACCCCTCTCAATTAAAGTGTTTTTTCACCGTCTGTGTCTAGGGCTACATGAAGAGGAAACAAACCATAGAGACAAAACTGAGAACTCCTTATTTTGTCAAGTTTCAAAGAGCTACTACAAACCAAGTTGGATTTAGAGTTCCAAATTCATCTATCTACATAGCAGAGAACACAGTGAAACCTAAATATAAAAACTGCTACTGTAAACGAACGCTTCAACTTAGCAGAACAAAATTTGGTGAGCCAAGTGGGATTTGTGTACTGATCATTACCACGAAGTATCATCAAGATTGGATGAAAAAATATTTGCTGGTATTTCGGAAACTCGTAATTTCTTGGAAGCTTGGCAACCCCTCTCAATGAAAATGCTTTTCCACAGTCTCTGCTTAGGGCTACTTGAAGCGGATAAAAATCATAGAGACAAAACTGAGAACTCCTTTATTTTGTCAAGTTTCAAAGATCTTCTACAAACCATGTTGGATTTAGAGTTCCACATGCATCTATCTATATAGGAGATAACAGAGTGAATACTAAATATAAAAATTGCTACATTAGACGAACGCTTCAACCTAGAAGAACAAAAATTTGGTGAGCCAAGTGTGATTTGTGTACTGATCATCACCACCAAGTATCATCAAGATTGGGTTAAAAAATATTCGCTGGTATTTTGGAAACTCGTAATTTCTTGGAAGCTTGGCAACCCCCTCTCAATTAAAGTGCTTTTCTACAGTCTCTGGTTAGGGCTACTTGAAGCAGAAACTAATCATAGGGAAAAAACTGAGAACTTTATTTTGGTCAAGTTCAAATAGCTACTACAAACCATATTGGATTTAGAGTTCCAAATTCATCTGTCTATATAGGAGAGAACAGAGTGAAACCTAAATATAAAAACTGCTACTGTAGACGAACGCTTCACCTAGAAGAACAAAATTTGGTGAGCCAAGTGGGATTTTGTACCGATCATCACCACCAAGTAACATCAAGATTGGGTGAAATAAATATTTGCTGGTATTTCGGAAACTCGTTATTTCTTAGAAGCTTGGCAATCCCTCTCAATGTAAGTGCTTTCCACAGTCAGTTGCCTAGGGCTACGTGAAGAGGTAAACCAAGTATAGAACAAAACTGAACAACTCCTTTTTTGTCAAGTTTCAAAGAGCCACAACAAACCATGTTGGATATAGAGTTCCAAATTCATCTATCTATATAGCAGAGAACAGAGTGAAACCTAAAGTTAAAACTGCTACTGTAGACGAACGCTTCAACCTAGAAGAACAAAATTTGCTGAGCCAAGTGGGATTTGTGTACTGATCATTACCACCAAGTATTCATCAAGACTTGGGTGAAAAAATATTTGCTGGTATTTCGGAAACTCGTTAATTTCTTGAAGCTTGCAACCCTTTCAAGAAAGTGTTTTCCACATGTCTGTGCTTGGGCTACTTGAAGCGGAAACAAATCATAGAGACAAAACTGAGAACTCCTTTATTTTGTCAAGGTTTCAAAGAGCTACTACAAACCATATGGATTTAGAGTTCCAAATTCATCTATGTCTATATAAGCAGAGAACAGAGTGAAACCTAAATATAAAAACTGCTAACTGTAGAGCGAACGATTCAACCTAGAAGAACAAGTTTGGTGAGACCAAGTGGATTTGTGTAGCCTGATCATTC